>NW_027271856.1:600000-812768 GCF_040938485.1 Diadema antillarum | reverse complement strand
TGTTTTGAACATTCCTTAAAGTGAGATAATGTGAAACCTCTTATGAAATATGAAAGAGCATGTAATTCTAAGAAGGATTCAATGTTTATTTGATGAAAACTGGTTTTCAAATGGCTGAGATATCCAAAAAAAGTGATAATGATAAAAGGCGACAGGCCACGCCTTTTATTAGGATCTCTTTGTTTCACCTTGTTTTTGGATATCTCAGCCATTTCAAAACCGATTTTCATCAAATAAACTTTTGACACCCCTTAGAATTGCATGCTCTTTGTCATCTCATAGAGTGGTTTCTGAATATCTCGCAAAATGTTAAAACCTAAATCCTCACCTCAACCAGAACTGCACACACCCTTTAAAGTGTAACAGAGAAAGTATGAATTTATGCATGGTTAGTTCAAAATGTTCTTCTTTTGCCTCAAAATGAATTGTTCCATTTCACACGAATTCTTAAATATCTACTTATGTTTACTCCTCAAACTGGTCTGGAAAATCCAGACCAGCTCCTGTTTATTGTTAAAAATGCTGCATTGTATAGCACAGACAATCCCATTGCAGTGGAGGGAAATCAATTACCAACATGATGAAGATTCCCCTATCACCTGTTGATAGAAGTGTACAGTAGAATGACATTCCTAAATTTGCTATTATCATTTATTTAAGGACTTTGCTACCCTCAAGTTGTGATATGGATGGGAAATCATGATATTAA
The DNA here is from genome assembly GCF_040938485.1 of Diadema antillarum. NCBI lineage: Eukaryota > Metazoa > Echinodermata > Echinoidea > Diadematoida > Diadematidae > Diadema > Diadema antillarum. The sequence goes on along the minus strand of NW_027271856.1, from coordinate 812,059 downwards.
TGGGCATGAAAACTGTGGAACAGGCTGGGCATGAGATAGTCATAGATGATTGTCTTAGTTGGGGTAGTGGCTGTGGGAGTTCCCCTCTGTGAGCAGAAGGGGGAGTTACTGATTTTTACCCACCCTAAGAGATAGGGAAGCACTACACAAAGTCTTTCACACCACTAGACAGGGGTGGGTTACACTCTCCTTCCCCACTCCATGGAGATGCAGAGTTTCCGCAGTGAAGAGGAAAGGAGAAAGTACAGGGAGTTCTCCACTCCAGGGAGATGGGGAGGTTATAGGTTGTTTCCCCAGTCCCAAGCGAAGGGGATGATTATAAGGAGTTTCCATCATGCAGATAAGGGGAAAGTTACAGGTAGTTTCTACACACTTATGTGAAAGGAGAAGATTACAGGGAGTTCCCCACACTGAGAAGGAAAAGGGAGGGGAAGGGGTTGTACTGGCCACTCAACAGGAAAAGGAGCAGATTACATGGAGCCCCCTCCCCACCAAAGGGAAGGGGGAGGGTTACACTGAGTTCCCCACACTGGGTGGAAAAGAGAGGGACGGTGAGCAGGATGTCTCCACCACCAAGGCAGATGTATAGGCGCCTTCTTCCTGACTGCTATTTGTCATCAGTCATATCTAATCAGCCTCCCAGCACCCTGACATACCAGGCCAGAATCCATTATTTTTAAGCCTTCTCTCTTCTGGATGAAAAATCAGAAAGTATACATGTTCATTTTGAATGATCAACAAACAAATTCTGAAATTATCTACTGGAATGTCAATATGTATATAATAAATACAGTAAATAAGTCAAAGGATTCTTTTTAAAAAAAAACTTTATTTCATTTTGATGTGCATGCTTTTTATTTTGATGTGTTTTGTTGGGTGATATTTTTCAGTTATCAGAAGTTATTGATCTTTCATTGAAAGTTTCATTTATTCACTGTAGTCATACTATAGTTTATTCATATAGTCATGAAATATTAGTAGCATACAGTTTACTCAAACAATATATGAAATACCGGTAATAGCATTTCGAGAAGAACAGCATGCAAAAATTTTAAAAGGTCCCAGAAGGAGTGCTTGTGCCTTTGAATATATATATATGTATATCTATATATATTGTATATATATATATATATATATATATATATATATATATGTATATCTATATATATATTATATATATATATATATATATATATGTTTATCTATATATATTATATATATATATATATATAGCAATAATAAAGTCACAACAGAGGAATGCAGGGAATGCATTGATAGCCAATCTTGATTTAATGAATAATCCGAATTTTCGAGGAACCTTCCTCTTCTTCAGGGATGACAGTGCGAATATTCACAATGATTATTAAGAGTGAGGTGTTACTACCCTGCTAGCGCGCGCAATAAGTGTAACCAAAACAAAAAAATAATAGATAATAACAACAAACGCATGTTGTGCGCTTAGGAGTGTCATACTACACGTCATAATAGATAAGACGTCACACTAGGATTGCGCGCGCTGCACAAAAAGATCATGAGACAATAATAGCAATAATAGAAACGTCATAAAGGCAATGAAGTTAACATGATACAATGAAGGTGCCAATGGATTTTCACAGTGATATGTCAATATCCCACCAGCGCGCGTAGTCTCAGTGTAACCAAAACAAAGGATAACAAATAATAACAATAAACGCATGCTGAGTTGCGTGAATATATGAGTGCCATACTGTGCGTTATAACAGAGAAGACGTCACACTGAGATGGCACGCGCTGCACAAAGGAGACAATAATTATGAACGATAATAGAAACATCATAATGGCAATGAAGTGATACAATCTGTCAAGTGCTTGTACGCATTATATACAGAGGAGAGACGAGAGAGCAAAAAGTAGGAAAGGAGGGAATAAGGAGAGAAGAAAGACACAAGAAAAAATGTCATAATATACATGAGGTACACTTACTCGTAACACATCAAGACTGCGCAAGTTGTCTAGTACCAGAAAAATAAACTGAAGACCTCTACAAGGGTGAAATTATCAACAGCGGAGTAGCAACTGAAATTAGTTATCGGAAGAAAGTATATGGGCTGAGCCAGGAAAGATCTTTGTTCATGCCTGTTTCAAAACTGCGGCTCCGAACAATGAAACGCAGTTCTGCCCACTTCCTGTCTTCAGCCGATTTGTAACCCCCGCCAAAGATGCAGACTTTCAAGTCTTTCATCGAATGGCGGGGGTCACTGAAGTATCTTTATGCTTGAGGATTGAGCTTTTGTGGTTATTGAACCTCATGCGAAACTTCGTGCTTGTCTCACCTATGTATGACACCCCTGGGCATTTACTGCACATAATACAGTAAAGCACATTGCTAGAGTCGCATGTGTGGTCCGGTGGTTTGATTCTGAGTGACGGAGAGATTTGCACCACTGTTTCTGTCACCAGATGGTTACAAATTTGACATCGTGGTTTGTCGCACCTCTTGTTACCTTTTGGGGTTGCAGGTTTTGGTAACTCACTCTGCACCAGAAGTGATCTCAAGTTGGGCGGTTGTCTATATATATCTATATATATCTATATATATATAGATATATATAGATATATATAGATATATATAGATATATATATATATATAGATACTCTCCACCCCAAAAAGGAACATGCGCATAAAGGGTTGAAAGGTTGGTCCGTCGGGTAATCAAGCTTGGGTCTGCCTGAAGCGCTATGACGTCTCCATGGCAGAGAGTTCCTTGCCAAAGACCTGGGTTCGATTCCCGGAAGAGACCAATTTTTACAACTCTTGCACTTTTCCGAAAAGGAGGATCATTGAGAGGAATAATGATGTCAAAGCTACACACCAATTTCTCCTTCCTTTCTCATATCTCGCTATATCTATATATATATATATATATGTGTGTGTGTGTGTGTGTGTGTGTGTATGTGTGTATGTATGTATATATACATATACATATATAAATGTAACATGATTTTTATGTGGCCCAATGCTTGTTTTTTTTTATGCCTCCACCACGAAGTGGTGCCGGAGGCATTATGTTTTCGGGTTGTCCGTGCGTCTGTACGTACGTCCGTCCGCATTTGTTTACGCGATAACTTTAGTAATATTGACTGGAATTTTACCAAACTTGGTCCAAGTATAAAGTATGGTGGGGCAATTACTTGATTAGATTTTGGGTGAAATTGGCTGAAGGCCAAAGGTCAAGATCAAATCATGAAATCGTATCCGTTTTCACGATTTACGCGATAACTCAAGACTGGATCAAGCAAATTTCACCAAATTTTGTCAGAGGATGATGTATGATGGGACAATTACTTGATTAGTTTTTGAGTGAAATCGGACAGTGGTCAAAGTCAAAGATCAAGGTCAAATCCTGAAATTTATCTGTTTACGTGATAATTCAAAACTGGATGAAACAACTTTCACTAAACTTGGTTCAAGGATGATGTACGATGGGGCAATTAGTTGAGCAGTTTTTTAGTGAAATTGACAGGAGGTCAAAGGTGAAAAGCTCAAGGTCAAATGCTAAAAATATTGCTATTTTCCCCATATCTATGCAATGCCTAAAGGTATTTTCTTGAAACTTAGTGTAGACATGTACTACTGCATAAAGATTCTCCAGAGAGAGTTTCATAAGGTCAAAGGTCAAAAGGTCAATGGTCACATGAAAATGTTACAAATTCACTTTTCTCACAAATGGTTCAATGTATCTTCATGGAATTTGGTACATGCGCATGTACTGACTGGCAGGGATTATCTAGGGAATTTAGGGGTCGTGGGTCAACAGTCAGGGGTCAAAGGTCAAGGTCAACTCCTCAAAATTTTACTATTTCCCTCATATACTAGTATATGCAATGCTTGCAGGATTATTTTTAAAACTTGATATATACATGTATTACCTAATAGAGATTCCTGCACTCTTAGACAATTATAGCAAACCTAGTTCAAGGAAAGTGAACATTCAAGACATTTCTGACAAACCTGTCATATCAGTATTTTGCCAGTTACTGTAAAAGTGGAAATTTTCGCGGTGTTCAAATTTTCGCGCAACCAAAAACTAGCGCGAAAATAAAAGCACGCAAATATTTTTGCTTGCCATATGTGCCTGTGCATGCTGTCTTGATTCCGCTGAATTAAAAACACGCGAAACTCTTCCGACCCGGCCAAGCGCGAAAAATTAGTCACGCGAAAATATCCACTTTTACAGTATGTGAAACTGTCATCACACATTGTGAAGACATTGTACTATACATCTATTGGGAGAATCATGCATTATGGCGGAGGCATCAGTCGCCATAGCGACATTCCTAGTTGTTTTTGTTTTTTAGGGGAAGAGTTTGCTGTACTTGTGATGATACAGATAGGAAAAACTGGAAATATGTTCTAGCAAACAGACCTAGAACAAACAGAATTTGTAAATAAATTGCCCTCAGTAATTCATAACATGAGAAAGTAATGATATTTGTTTATGGGGAAGTTTTTCCATTACTGATTATTTTGACAAATAGATAAATAGATAGATAGATAGATATTCATTTATTTCCTCAAAACAAAAAGGTACATCAACACACAAAAAAAAGAGGCCAGGTTCATTATATTTTATAATGACCAGATAAAAAATGCAATCCCATTGGTGTTTGCAGCAAAATGAAGTAAAAAACATGCTTTTGGTTATCGATATAGAATTTATGCTCATTTATCCACTATTGGTCATTATTGTCCTGTCCAGTTACATAACAAACTAGAAAAGCCCTCGGAGAGCACAGGCCTCCGCCAAGCCAGCAACTCATATCCTAAATTTCATGCATGCAATTTCCCAAAATAGAAGCCTTTTGTTTACATCATTGCACAGCGCCTTGCCCAAGTAGAGTGGGCGCTTTAGTGCGCGTATGTAAACCTCCAGTACACGCAACTTGAACCCCAAGTTGGTTGACCTTATATGCTAAAAAGACGAAAAATCCTTCAAAAATCCATAAAGATTCCCAGATCACTACCAAAATTGAATGAGTTGTTGCTTGTGTCAATATTGACCTTTTATGCAAGTTTCATTTTAATCCGTATCCAACTTTTTGAGTTATTTTGCAAACAGACAAACCAATGCCAATGATCACTCCAGTAATAACCTCCTCCTTCCTTGGCGGTGGTAAATATCATCGCAAAGGATATTAACGTGTTTTCTTTCTGATTTCGTGTCAAAAAAAAAAAGATTAGGTAATATTCATGTGTAGGTCAGTGGGAGACTAGTGAGACCATGATAGCATCACCTCCCTTTGAGTGTGTTTCTGCTGGACACTTCTTATCACCTCACGTCACCGCAAAGTTTTGTCCCCCACATCACCTTATATTTTACAACTACCCAAACTGTTTCTACTAAAGATGAAAGAAAAAAATATGAATGTTTGGAATAAGAACTTTATATTATGCAAACATAACGGTAAAAGTCTGAAAAATTTCTTGGCAGCACTGTCCATTGTTCTAACTCACTCATGCATGAATTATGAACATTGAGTTGTGAATCAAATGAAAGAAGAGAAGCTTATCTTTCCATTCATGTACATCTGATAAAGAAAATGTATGATTTTAATAGTAAAGAGTTGCATGGAAACTTGGTTTTGTTTTTTCTGGGAATCGATGTAGTTTGCACATAAAATTTGGATATTTCCTGTTTTTTTTTATCAAAAGCAATTAAGGCCCAGTCTCGTATCTTGATATATCGTAATAACTGATCATTATTCTGAAGTTATTGAGCCAGAAATAACATCATGTTGTACACTTTCATCACAGAAACATTGAATTTTTGTCATTTTCTCTTTACATGATCAATAGAAAACCGTTTATACACTGTATAAATGATGACATCATCAGCTCACTCATTTGCATATTCATATCAACTGTACAAGAACTGTTCTGCAGAAATTAGCAAAACTTCACAAAATCATAACTTCCATCATTTTTATCCGATTTTGATCAAATTTTCACTGTTATGCTTGTAAGATTTTACTCTTTCTTCTCAGACTAACTTATAACAGGACTGGAATTCCTCTTTTAATACTTACTTCATTCATTCGGTCTACATTAACATGGTGTAGGATTACACTTTGATTTTGCTTGGACACCAAAAGTCAATAGACCCTCTGGTAGGCTTTTTATTGTTGTATGTTTTGTCTTTGTTTATTCTTCGATTAGATTAATTTCAAAGGTTAGTCCCTTTAGCCATTTATGCTTCCAAGGAAGAAAACTATCTGTTATACAAATTGGGCCGGATGCATAAACACTAGCAATTGCTTGTGCTAGCCTTTTACTTGAATCCGTACGCATAAAAACAAGCAATTGCTTGCGAGCAGCAAGCAATTGCTTAGAGACCAAGCATTTGCTTTAAAACATATGCATAAAACATTCCTTTTGCTTGTTCTTGCTAGTGAATTGCTTACGATTTTCCAAGCTCTGTGAAATGAGCTTGAGCTTTTGCTTAACTGGGACATACCCTTTTAAGTATCATTTTCATTTTCATAAAAGAAAGACCAAACTTGTGCAGGAGTGGTATGAATCTACAAGAAATTACTCCTAAGAAAGGAAGAAACTTTTTTGTTTCAACAACGGGAATGTCCAGTGGATAGCACGCAAAATGTGATGAAAAACAGGTAGGATGTCTGACTTCGGTGGAGAGCAAGGAGACCTCTCTCCACGTGCGACTTGGCAGATCCGGGCTACTATAAGCAGTGATGGGAATCAGCCACTACGTGTGTGTGTATTAGTGTGTCTGTGTGTGCATTATATATGAGTGTCATTTCATAGCTCCCTTTACTATGTCAGGAAATGTTTCCGCATGCACATAACCTTTTAAATACTAACTATACACAGCCCAGTCACTGTATAAATAGCGACAGGGCTGTACCGGAGCAGCCCACAACACAAAGACAGCTCAGCGATGGCTTTACGATCGCTTCGAGTTTTGATACTTGACATCATTTTCTTGCCACCTCAAACTCATTAAATGTAATCTTCATCAATGACTCTACATAGCTATGTTATCGATATTGACATACACATTTCACAACTTACCGAAAATGAAGATTATATGCAGCATGTGCGAACGGTACATCTGATAATCGGGAGTTTATGCGATTGGGAATGCACTTTTAAAGGTCACGCTGTCGACTGTGCTGCTACCAAAGAGCGCACGCATGCAGTAGACCACTGCACTTCCAGCCACGCACGCGCACGCATAATTTGCTGAGTGGTCAACGCGCCATTTTGAATTCTGTAATGATGAACCCCGACAGTCGGGGATTGCGCTAGAAAGTGCCATTTTTTTGTTCGATGGACTTATCGTGAGGGCTCTCTATGGACTTATGTACCTTCTGTAATATAAGCATGCACTTTACGTGAGTAACGTATAAATGTCCATGAAGAAATGTATAAATTGTTGAAAGTTTTGTAGTTGTGTTGTGGTTCCCCGATTTGATGGCGAGGCTCCGTCTGTCTGACCAGACCAGCCCGACCAGACTAGACCGGTCTATTTAGATACATGCTGTCACACTCGCCTTTGTTCTTGTGTTCGCACAGGCGTGACGTCCCTTTTGTTGAAAACGCAAGCAATTGCTTGTGCGGGACAAGCAAAAGGTATAAGCACAAGCAAAAGGTTATGCATATAGATTTAAGCAATTGCTTGAGCGAGACCTTTGCTAGACGAGCTTGTGCTTCTGCTTGAAACAATTGCTTGTTTTATGCATTCGGCCCAATGACAATGATGATTTATGTTTCCTCCCCTTTTCAAAAAAAGAGATACAACTTAAATAAAAAGAGATGGTTTGTGGTATCAAGGCCTATGTGTTTACAGCCACCACTGTTGTTGGAAACACTGCTCTAGTGGGACAACTGAGTACATAGAGCGTGTTTCTACTGAGCGACGAAAATTCGAGGTGATGCCAGCCGATGTGTGGTGATACCGGCCGATGCCGGCCGATACCGGCCGATGCGTGGTGACACCTCGAATTTTTCCTCAGTAGAAACAGATCGGGTAGTGGCCGATGCCGGCTGATGCGAGGTGCTCCGTCGTCCATCTATTGAGGTGGTCGATGCGTGGTGACGCGACGGACGATTCTCAGTAGAAACACACCGGGTAGCGAAATTCGTGGTGTATCGGACGTCTAGAATTTCTCCCCGCGCTTTTCAATCGGTTCATCGCACACACTCCTTCGACACATGTGTACAAAATACATGTGTACACACAGCGACCGTGTTCGCATCATGCTTTGTTTGTACCAACTCGCTTGTGTATGTGTTAGAGGCCCTATACGTTACGTTAGATGTGAATTGTGGCATTCATCGTCTATTGTTCGCGTGATTAACAGCCTAACTTATTGCATTACTAAGCCCTCATCACTTACTTGATTTTACACCGCGTTATTTCATTTGATATTTGTCTCGAATCGCGAGAGTACCACATTAGTATGTCGCAGCCTTGAGAAAATCTCAACTGGACCCTCGATCTCCAAAGATTTCTCATCAGTCAGTGGCAGGATGTTAGTTCGGGGTATATTGGATGGGAAGACGAAGAGAAATGGCTTATCAAAAAATAGCCGACGGAGTTGCAGCAAAGCAGGCAGGGTTCGGATCTAGGCAGTGCGCGCGTGACCCAAATCTGTTGACTAAATAAAAATACCTGACTTCCGGAATCGCCGCATTTGCACGTCACCTTTGCATCACCTCGTATTTCATCGCTCAGTAGAAACAGCTCGAGTGGTCGTAAAATACGAGGTGCTGCGTTGGACAAAATTCGTGGCGATGCCAGGGATGTGAGGTGCTCTCAGTAAAGGCATTTTTTCATTTCACATTCGTACAACATAAAAACTTTGAAGTTATCTCACTGAAGGAAGGCAAGTTGTTTAATGAATGACAAAATGAAGCCAGATGGTTTATATTTAAACACAAAATAAAAATGAAGCAGGCATGGAATCTGCCTTTACTAAGAAACACACAGCAGGATCTAAGAATCTATTGCTTGACAATGCATCAAGTACTTGCAGTCCATCAGCACAGTGAGACCACCCTTGCCCCCCAACCTCTGTACATACGGAGGTCAACTAGCCAAGAGTATTAACAGTGACTTTGTTGTGGAACAACTTGCAAAATGATGACACACTTCAAATTTGATGTGTCATGTATAGCGACTGACAGGACAGATAAAGCAAGTGAGGATTTGCTTTTTGTTGGGTTTTTAATTGTATTCCTGCAACAGGTGGAGCTGGTCTGTTTTACATGTTATTTTTTCTTTCTTCTTTTTTTTTGTCAGCAACGATGGAAAAACTTGTCAGTGAATGCACACATGCTGTATAAACATCTGAGCATGTGATGTGCAGACCTATATGTACTGATCTTCTAGTGGTATACATATGACTAAATTTCTGATGTCTTTTACTCCAGACAGCCGCTTAACCTATGTGTGCAAAGAGCCACATTTCTGTAATATGGTGCTATACTTTTTATTAGTAATTTTGTTTTCTACTGTTAGTCCTTCATAAAGTAGAATTAGACCATTTTCTGGCTTGTGCCCCCATTCTGGTCATATAACATTTTCTTATTATATGTATACTTTTCAAAGACTTCTAATCATTGAAGTTATAGCTGATCATTTACATGACAATATTTTTTTTTCTTTAAGATTACAGTTTCTTTTTGCCTATCAGCAAATTAAAATAAACAATCTGATTCTATACAAAATCCATTAATCAAACCAATTGCATGTACTATGTCAAATAAGCAAATACAGTACAATTCACATAACAAGCAAAAAATCTCCTGGGGGGGGGGGGAGATCCCCACCCTCTCTCCCCCCCCCCCCCCCCCCCCCCCCCATCCGAACACGTAATGCACTGGGGCCCAGCCTCCTTACACCCCATGAGGGGCTCTGCCTCTTCAAACCCCACTGGGGGTTTCACCCTAAAAAACCCACTAGGCGTGTCTTCATCAGCCCGAAGTTCAAACTAGCGGGACATTTTGCGGTCTTAGTAAATAGCCCGATACAGTGAATGTGCGTCTTCATCAGCTCGAACAGCCTGCTTCAGGAAATTAGTCCGAAAATTAACGCATGCGCACTTTGCAATATTACTCTGCCTAGCTCGTGGTTCGAAAGTGGATTTCCCCGCTCAAAATCTCCTATATCACCGTATGTACGATACTACAACCAGGGAGGTGAGCGGTACAGCAAATTCTCTCCAAAGGGATATTAATAACGCCACTCTTTTGTCCAGTGAGGCATCTTATATGAAGTTAACAAATTGCAGTGTTTAAACAAATCAAAAATACACACAATCTGCAAGAATCTTCAGCTAAGGAAGAAGTTTACAAAAAACAGCTAGCATGCACGGCACTGAGTTTTATTAGGGAGGTGAGAGAAATCACCTCCCTGGTTTTAATGATGTCAACAACAAGCCCTATCTGTGATCCTGGATGAATACACCGTGCGGGGGGGGGGGGGGGGGGGTAATGTACTATACACAATTACTAGCTTGTACATGCGTTTTCCATTGCCAGCTGGCTAACCAGAAGCGTGGAGGGATCGAGAAAATTTCGGGCTGATGGAGACGCACCCAAAATAGCGCGCTATTTCACGAATTAGCGCTCTAGTTGACAAACTAGACCAAGATTTTGGGGGAAATTTTCCCGATCAAATAGCACGCTATCTGCGTCTTCACTACACAGATAGCGCGCTATTTTGACATTGGACTAGTTTGGTAACCGCAAGATAGCGCGCTATTTTGAAACTTCGGGCTGATGAAGACACACCTACTGAAACTGCACCACTTTCACACAACTCTTGGAGGGCAGAGAGTATAGGCGCGGTCAGACTGGCAAAAGATTGTGAAGTTTGGTGGGGTTAGCAGAGAGGGAAATATCCTTAGTTAGAGTGGGAAGTTTCACAGAAAGTTTCCCCGGGAAGTTTGCAGTCACACTGGCAAAACTTTGAGGTCTTAAAGATCGCGATCTTAGGCTCCTTGATCTTTTGCCAGTCTGACTGTGCCCTAAATGTATGAAATCACATATTTTTTTCAAGGGTTCTCAAATGTGAACATGATTTATTAGCCTTTTTTCCATATGCTGGGAGTCACACCATGTGATATATTTCATCATTTATTTTTTTCTTTAGAGAATTATCTGAAATGGTCTATTTTCCAATTCCCTTGTTTCTTTCCCTAATCATGATGGGATTTTGTTTTCAAAGGATGAGGCCCTAATTGAAAGTATGTAATGACCTGCTGTGACCTGGGCACAGAGTTGATGTAATCTTTATTCTGAGTAGGATGTGGACCTCATCCTAGTTCACACCATGCCAATCCAAAGCCAGTTGGTGAAAAACTGAGGTGACAGATGGTGGCAGGAATGAATGTTATTACCTATGTCTGTAATCGATCAGGAAATTGCTGCTAAGCCATGCAAACAAACTTGCTCTTCCATCTCTCGCCAGAGACACAGATGTCACTTGCTTATGGTTCTGGCCAAAAGGTATTTTGAAGACCATTATCTGTTTTATTTTTTTCTTTTGTTAGCTTTCAGTTGAATTGGCAATCCAAAGAGGTCAAATATTGCAAATTATGCTACCATGATGTATTCTTCCTTCTTTCTTTAATTGATGTAAATGTTGACCAGTGATTGCCATGCATTTGTGAACAGTACCTTTGTAGGGTACTCTGCTTTTCTTTTAAAATTGTGTATACACATGAAATGCTGTTTTTGCATAATATGGGGAAGTCTGGCTAGTATTTATTTCTATCCTTTTTCTTATCTGAGTAAATATTGGCCATGAATATCGCAAATACACACACACACACACACACACACACACACATGTATGTCTTTTACTGTTTGCAGAAAAGGTCTGCATCGACCAGAATCAGGTCACAGATTAGCATATAATCCCCTTTCAGTCAAACTGTCAGTTGTGCAGTAGGAAATGTTTCTCTCTTAAAGGACGAGTTCACCTTCATAGACATGTGGGTTGAGTGAATGCAGCAATATTAGTAGAGCACATCATTGAGAGTTTGAGGAAAATCGGACAATCCGTTCAAAAGTTATGAATTTTTGAAGTTTCTGCCCCCTCAAGGCTGGATGAGAAGACTACTATAGCTTGTGATGTCACATGAGTACAACGATATAAAGAAAGAATAAAGAAAATTCAACATATTCTCACTTTTCTCGCATAACAAAAGAATACTTGACTTCTCTCTTTCAGAAGGCAGGGGGAATAATATTACCCTTCACATATGTCAGTAACAAGTCGAAGAAATGTTCACTTAATTCAAAAAGTAAAGTTTTGTGAAATTCTCTTTTTATTTTCTTTATATGGTTGTACGCATATGACATCATATACTATAGTAGTCTTCTCATCCAGCAGTGACTACGCAGATACTTTAAGAATTCATAACTTTTGAATGGATTGTCTGATTTTCCCCAAACTTTCACTGATGTGTTCTACTATTGCTGCATTCACTCAATCCACATGTATATGAAGGTGGACTTGTCCTTTAAAGTTCTCTGTGGATGCCCTGTGTATTGCAGTGTAAGTGAATAGTAGTTAGTATTGACTGCAGCAGCGTCATTCGTATTCGTTTGCTGGATGGAACATCATCAAAATATTGCTGTTGATTAAAAAAAGAAAAGGACATCTTTGTTTACTTCACTTTGCAGCAAGAATATCATCCAAGACTATCATGAAAAACAAACATAGCAAAACAACATGTACCAGCTTGCACTGTCCTCTGTCTGTGGAGACTTGACTGATACAGAAGATGGGTGAATGACTTGCTTGAAGAAGAGAGAGTTGGGAGGAAACATTAGTCATGTGGTCAAGCTCTTGGAAAGTGATGATCGAAGTCAGAATAGTTGGCTCAGTAGGAAGCAGTAAAAATGCAGGCTGCTTGGAGTTGACTAATGACTGCTTTCATGATAGGGACAGATACTTCAGGTGTGGACCTTCCTCATTTCCTGCAGGGGGAAAAATGTCTTGTAGTGGCTGATAAGTCGCATATTACACCACAAGAAATATACAAACACTCTTTTTGTCCATGTGATCAATAACCAAAACTGTTCTTATTTCTCGGAAATATGAGTCAATATGAACAGGAGAGCATGTGTCCTCAGAGAAATTCCCACATACAAGAATAGAGCTCTCAGTGTTTTTCTTGACCACAGAAGTGATAAGCATTTGAGTCTTATCATTCTCTTAAATTGTTCAAAGGAGATTGTGTTCAAGGCATCTTCATTATTTTTCTTTTCTTTTTAGCTCACCAGAGCCATTTGGCTCAGAGCCCTCTTTTCGGTGATCACAGCTGTCATTTGTTGTGCATTGTGTGGTGTGTGTCGTGCATAAACTTTTTCAAATTTTAATGTTCTTCTTGAATATTGTGACTGAATTTTTACCAAACTTGACAGGAATCGTCTTTGGGGTAGTGCCTCAGGGGGCCCCAGTGGTAGGGCCCAAATGGCCCAAATAAATGAAAACTTAAAATCTTTTAAACATGTGTATCTTCTTGAAAACTGGTTACTAGATTTTGATGAAACTTTGCAGGAATCTTCAATTTGAGAGGGGGCTAGAGTTTTATACGTGGTGGTAGTGTTGTACCCACAGGGGCCTGTAGAATGGGGCCCAAATATGCAAAATTAGGGGGATGTTGCCCGAGGGGCCAGCAGCACTGGAGATTTTTTAGATAGTTTGTGACGGGTGGAGTGCCATTACGGCCAAGTAGACTGCTTTATATAGGTGAACATTAGCATTAGACCTGTGGGTCTCTTGTGTAGACCCCCTTGTATCTCATAGTAGTTTCATGAATAAAATGCCTCAAGGCCCGGTCACACAGCCCAAAAGTCGCGTAAATGCATGAATCACACAAGAAATTCGAGCCTTACGCGATACATGCGCGATTTGCGCATTTCATGAGTTTGTCTGACGTGGAACCTTCGTAGTTGTCCGCCGATGTGCGCCGGATCGGCGCTTTACGCGATTCCAGGTTTTGAGCAGCTCAAAACTCGGCCTCGCATTAAAGAGTTTATGCAGTATTGCGCTGTTTTACGTAATTTTTGTGTAGTTCTTATGCGGACAATGCGCGAAATGTGCGTGGAATATCAGTGATCATTCACGAAAATGTTGCTGCTAACGCGTTCATGCGTGAATCATGCGCCATTCATACGCAGTTCATTAGTGATAATGCGCAGATTATGCGTGGTTTTCCATGGACCTCAGTAGTCACGCACAACCACGTATTCGCCCTATTTGGAGCCTTTGCGTGCCTATGCGCTGAAAGTGCGTGGTTTGTTTGTGATTTTTGCATGATCTTTCCGTAGTTCTTGCGCAATTCATTGGTGAATTTTCATCGCGTAAATCAGCGAAAATTCTGGACGGACAAGCACGCACAACCAAATTTCATGCATAATTCATGCGTTTATGCGACTTTTGGGCTGTGTGACTGAGTCTTCATATAATTATTTATGATTTGAAAAGGGAAAAGTACAGTCCTCCTTCATACTGTGATATTGCTCTATACCTAGTCTCATCCTGTATCATGTACAAATACATGACTATGTAATCTGTTATCACCAAGCTATATCATTCATAAAGGAATGAACACACACAGACATGCACGTACATTGATATGATACCGACAAAATTGACTGGTATATTTAAATATGACACTTATGAAGGGGGAAAACATTTACATTATAGATTTTTACACAGTTGCAGAAGTGCAGAAGTGATAGTTTTGCAATTGAAAGTTCATGGAAAGTTTGGAAATTCACTCTAGAGATGACAATATGATATCATAAGGAGAGACCCTGAACAGTAAACGAAAAAGTAAAAGACAAAATGTCTTTTATTAACCCATATGTGACCCGCTACAACAAAATGATCCTAAAGTCGGGCGAGGTCGATTATTTGAAAATTGCATGACACAATTCCCTAATCTTTCTGCTTTAAATTGATATATAACACATCTTATAAAAATAATCGGATGCGGAGATATCGATGTTTAAAAAGAGCATGTCAAGACGTCTGGGAAATCACAGTTTCGAGAAAAGCGCCCTAAAAGTTCTCCTTGCGACGCAATCACGATCACGGGACACGCAGTCAGTATTCACCTCCGGACAATAGAAGGTAAGCCCTAGCAACCCCCGAAATGCTCATTCAAACACAGCGTCGGCGGTCTCCTCACCGACCAATCAGTGACCAGGATGCCAGAAGAAGCAGCTGGGCCGGCTGGGCATAGAGCACCCCGCCAGCACGCACCAGTCGACTGGGCAGTGTGCGAACTTCACGCTTCGGTTAGCAGCAAGCGGCAAGCGGCAAACTGACCAATGAGATCACGCTGGTCGTTGTTAGGGGCGGAGCCTTTGTGTGGCGCTCAATCCAAATGTTCGAACCAGTTTCTGCTTCGTTGAAACGCCAAAAAACATGGCCCAGAAAAACGCTATTTTTTGGTCTTTCCTTTCATCATTTTGCTTCAAAATTTCGACAGATGATAGAAGACATGTCAGACTCTAATGATATGTCACATTCAGAAAATCGTAAGTTTTGACCGATTTTGATGCTCTGACTTCAAACTCGATTTTCACGGCTTCGACCGTGCGCGACTTTAGGACCATTTTGTTGTAGCGGGTCACATATTCACTTGGTGCGTAATGCAGTTTATAAGCTGTTGGTTGTCGGTGCCAGAGGCCATTTCACCCATGTTCACTCAACTGTGCTCTGAACTTCAAATTGATGTCACTGACACTTACGAGAATCAAAGTATGGGAAAATGTATTTTGATTGAAAGAGAAAATTATTGTCTTCAATTAAGATGTAAATCAGAGTCCTCTGATGAATTATGCGGCATCACATAATATACATATTGACATAGGAAATACACATTTATGAACAATCCTATCGCTTATTCAGAAGTAACCACTAATGAAAAATGAAAATAGTCTTTATATGGAAGGACAATCATTTTATTAAAATCTTCATGATGTAAGCTTTCCAATGGTAATTAAATCATAGGGTATAATGCCTTATCACAAATATGTAGAAATATTGAATGGAAACTGATAGGTTGCTGCCGACCATTGTGGTCTAACTCACAAAACTATGTATAGGACTATAGTATTTAAAGTATGTATACGATCTCACATAATTGTACACCTATTCCGTTAGTTGTAAACTTCAAAAGTGAGTGCCTATCCAAACAACTGATAGGAAGCAAGGCAAGGGACTGTGGGATGTTAAGTCAGAATTCACTTGCTCTGAAAAGCCCTATGAATGATGTCATTGTCCAAGTTATAGATTTCTGCCACAGATTATCCCATAGATCGATGATTGCAGCATTTGTGCAGACTGAGACATCCCATAGATCGGCAGATGTGGGTCATTTGAATGGCATTTATTCACATTTTGTGAGTGTTTTTGTGTGTATGGAGGATGATGATTTACTGCCTTAAGTGATCGCGGTCAGATGTTAGAATGAAATTCTTGAATATGATCATTTTTTAAATATGCCAGAAGTTCGATCAAACCAACTCATTTCATCAATTACAGCAGTGTAATAGTGTATTGCCAAATCAATGAAAGATCCCCAGAAGGTCAGGGTCTGAAGAGTTAAATCAAAATTCTGAAGATTTTATAATCTGGTGATATGATCAAACTAGAAAAGCACTCGAGAGAGTGCACACCTTTGCTAAGCAGCTCATTTTCACCCTTTCAACCCATACATGCATGCTGAAAATAACCCACTTTCCCAATATAGAAATCTTTTGTTCACGTCATCAGCTTCCAGCTATGTGGCGCCTTACCCGGGCAGAGCACATGCTTTAGAGCTCGTATGCAAACCTCAAATATGCACTTTTTGAAATCCAAAGTTCATTGACCCTTTTTGCCAAAAGAACAAAAATCCTTCAAGAATCCATAAAAATTCCAGGATCACGACCAAAATTTAAATCATGTGTACCTTGTGTCATCAACTTTTCCTGCAAGTTTCATTCAAATCTGTTCACAACTTTTTGAGTTATTTTGTGCACAAACAAACAAACCAGCGCTGATGAAAACATAACCTCCTTCCATGGTGGAAGTAATGATTGGTTGAGACCTATTATGTGACCATAGCAGACTTGCCTAAAGGCCAATATCTATAAAGGACAAGTTCACCTTTGTAATATCATAAGTGGATTGAGTGAATGCAGCAATATTGGTAGAACACAATGAAAAATGCGGGAAAATTGGATGATCCGTTCAAAAGTTGTGAATTTTTGAAGTTTCAGTGCTACCATCACTGGATGAGAAGACTATTACAGTTTGTGATGTCACATGCATGGAATGATATGGAGAAAATGTAAAGAAAATTCAACATGTTTTCACTTTTCTAGCATAATAAAAGAGCACTTGACTTGCCTCTTTCAGAAGGGGGGGGGGGGAAATGATACGTTTAATGTACATCAGCAACAAATGGAGGGAATGTGCTCTTTGAAATAAAATGACATTCTGTGGAATTCTCATACTTTTTAAATATTATTCTACACATGTGACTTTACTAACTGTAATAGTCTTCTCATCCAGCGATGGCAGCACTGAAACTTCAAAAATTCATAATTCTGGAATTGATTGTCCCATTTTCCTGAAATTTTCACTGATGTATTCTACCAAATATTGCTACACTCACTCAATCCACACATATGTTAAGGCGAACTTATCCTTTAACACTCGGTTATAGCATACACATGACAGGTACAAACAACCACTCGTCTGTGCTCAGCTGAATTGCCTGAGTGTGTTTTGTAGGACCTACATGCATTGGAATTGTTTGTGTGTGTGCAGTGTACTTAGCTTGGAACTGGTGCTGGCGTGGGAATTTTGTGAAAATAGCTTCCACAGAGTTTGAATTCTTAAAACTTCTAATTGCTTTTGGAAAATGAAATGCAAGAAATGATAGATGGAACTGAATGTGCTTGTACAAAGAGGAGTATTAAGTTTGGAATCACCAAGTTTGAGGCTTTTCTTTACCTGATACAACTAGAGCTTCCTGAGATCGGAGTAGACAACTCTAGGGTAAAAACAAATGGTAGCTAAAGTTTCCCTCCAACACACAGAGTGGGCTTTTTAATTTCTAACATAACTGCAATTAGCAAGTACCCGATTGAGCTTGAAAGTAGTATCGATTGAGCGTGAAAGTGTGCAAATTGTACGGCATTTATCAGCGACGTTTGGTAATGACTGCTCGTTTGTTTACCTTAGTACTAACCTGAAAGGCTGCTCAAGGCTGCTATAGGAGGCTTCAGAACTCTGTTTTTGCTTAGTTTAAATGGGGTTTAAGACTGAAGTTATTCCTACATGTAGCTCTTTTTCTGTACCTATGAAACAACAATTCAGACAGCCATTTTACCAGTGATATTGATATTCAGCTGTCTGAAGTTAGCATTTCCACAAGACACGTTATTTTGTAGGCCATATCTACTGACCATGCAGTGTTTTGAAGAGAGCAAAAGAAACACATCTCAGCACAGAATGATTTACCATCATCAGCATTGCTGCTAACGGTTATCATGTTGTATGGGTGAAAGAGGAGAAGGAATTTTTTCCTCCTTCAGAATACACCAGCCTAAGCTTTCTCATGTAAAATTTGGCTGGGAAATTTGATATGTCAGACACTAGACTTAAACTTTGAATTAAGGCCTGCCGAGACTGTCCGACAAAACTCGCCCATGCCTGTTTCCTCTTGTTTGTGCAGCCACATCTTATATTGTAAGCTCTCTGCTTTCGCCTAGCATACATGTAGATGTATTTTCTAGATTCAAATGGCTTTGGCATGTTAGTATCTTAATGCCCTCTGAAAATCTGATGGTATTTTTTACTGGGTATATGGAAAAGTTTATGGGAAGTTGAAGTCTTTTCCAGTTTGATTTGTCATATCTCCATAGCAACTTATACTTTGCACTTTGCACAGTTTTGGCTCTTGTGTGTTCATAGTACCCCCTTCTTTTGAACATTTCATAGATTGTGTCTTTGACAAGTACATATAGGTGTCAAGAACCAAATATGTATGATATCTGAGAAAAGCAAGCTTTTTACGGAAAATCAGTTGTATATTTATCATATTAATTTATGAAAGCATGTAGCAGAATTCCTCTAATAATGTTTTCTGCATCATGTACCAGGTTGGTTGTACCTCAAACACATGTAAATACCGATGAGAAGTATGTCCTGCACAAATGCATTACACAGTGGCCACAGTGTCCAGGCATGACTTTTGCCTACAAAGCACTGTCAGAAACTTAAAATCTACTCACAAATCCAATAGGTAATACCTTGTAGTGGCTCGATTAGCTGCTCATTATTTTGTGTGTAGCAGCCCTGTGTTTTGGCCAGTTTAATTTGCCACTGCTTCAGTTTTGAATATCAGTAAGATTTCCCCCAGCCTTACATAGCTAGTGGAAATTTCCACGTATAGTTGTTTGACCTTCCAATCTGGTTCAGACCGGTTCATGGTCATGTCGTGTCGCAATAATGTAGCACACGTTATGTAGATTTATTATTCATCATATAGTGTTAATCCAATCACTGTAGATTTAAGTGTGTATTAAGTGCGTAATTATTATCGTTAATGTTACTTTTGACCAATCGCGACCGCTATTCGCACGTCACCCATCGCACGTGCGAGATGTCACATGATCCTTCGCTGCATCGAATCACTCCCGCTTCAACCACCGTAGAGGAACGACCTCCGGATCACCTGTCCTGCGGTAGAGTCACCCTCCACCTTCTGTGTTTTTATGGGCCCGCTGGCTGTTTAAAGTTTCTACCCGGCAGCTGTCCTCTCTGCGCACTGTACCAGAGATTCGGGGATAGATTCGGGGATGGAGCTTCGCAGTTTTGTTGCCCCCTGCACAGAACTTTCATTTATTCGTCCTCCGACACGTTTCATTGACATTGTCGTCGAGTGACTGCACAACTTTCATTGACATTGTCGTCGAGTGACTGCACAACTTTCATTGACATTGTCGTCGAGTGACTGCACAACTTTCATTGACATTGTCGTCGAGTGATCTCATCTATTCATCGCTCCCGCCATGGACGACCCACTGTCCGGCTGAGCATCTATGTCCACCTCGTTCCAGGCGACTCACTGTCCTGTCGAACCCGTTTTCTTCAGCCTCCCGCCGACGCCCGACTCACCGCGCTGGTAGAGAGCTGCCATTCATCTCAACCTCCGTTGGCTCTTCAGCCCCGTGCGACGGAGTGTCGCATCACTTCAAGTCTCCGAACGATCCCCGCATCAAGCTCTTCATCGCATCTTCGCGTCCGCTCAGCTCCACAGGATCCCGTTCGTCGAGCCCCTTTTTCTGTCACCGTTCCAGTACCTCAATTTGGTCGTCTGCTACAGCGATTCGCTCACCTTAACCAGTCGGCATGATAAAGTCGCTCAGTTTAATGGACCGTGGACTGTGGGCACTTAATTCGCCAAACACTTGCTTTAATTTGGACTTCACGCTGACTTTCATTTACTATTAGTTGGTATGCCCTCATTTTTTGTATTGTATTCTGTAGCGCTACATTCTACATGTTGTACGTGTTAACTCCCACATTAATCTGAGTGTTTTTACGATGTCAAATTACACTCTTCTGACTGGTGCAATATTTTGATTTGAACATACCTACCAGAGTTATATTTTATGATTAAAAAAACAGAAAAGGGAATATTTGACTCATTTCAATTATTTGTGTGAACTGCTCTCCAGGTAGATCATAAAGTTAAAAAAGGGAGATTGATTGTTTGAACACGCCTTTTGTTTGTGTGATTGAAGATGCGATTTCATGTTAACATTCTGAGTACCTTCACTACAACAACACACTCTATTACCCAAAATCCTTTTAATCAATTTTTCCCACAACCTTAATCACAACATTATGCCAGCTACATGTGACAGGAATGGAATCGTGAGTGATACTTTCATTGCACTGTATCAGTTGGCGATTTATCGATCGGTTTGGGCGGGTTTGTGCGTTTTAGCAAAATATAGTACGCAAACTTGGCAAGCCGTCGACTGAGTTGGATGTGCGAACGTGGCACATAAAGAGTTAAAGAGGAAGTGGTAACATCAGGTTTTTATTGGGTCTGTCAGACCATACGTCTGTCTGCCCAAGCAGCAGCCACATGAAAGCCTTTCAAGGGTGAGGAATAGTTTGAGGAATCTGGTTGAGCAAAATGACAACCCATCTTCAAGTTGACACACACACAGACACACACAGTACACACGATCAGTTTTGTAAAGTTTTGATCCATATCATGAATAAATGTGACCCTGCATCACAAAACCAACAAGAAGTTGCCAGACATGGATTTTTAGTTAAGAGCAGATTCTGAAGGAGCAGATGATGTATATCTCAATTCAAACGGACTCTCCTAACCTATCTAAGTATTGGAAAGAAATCACACAGTATGAACTGAGAAAAGAGGCTCTGAAGTACAGGGTCTATTCAAGCATTTAATCTTACAAAACCGTGCTAGCTGCATGATGAATGGGACAACAAAAAAAAAGGATGTACACCAACGGAGCAACAACAATGAAGAGATTGTCAGATTAAGCTGAAATTTAACACTTTCTGTAAAGTATGAATGCTAACAGTCAAAGCAATAGCACTAACCTTTCAAAATTTATTGGAGTTGAAAGTGAAGAGTGTGTAAAGGATATTTCAGAAATGAAAAGGGACATCTGAGACATACCTAATCACACTATTTTCCAAGAAAAAAAAAAGGTTATAGAAAAACTGCTGAAAATACACTTTCCCATTTGTTTTATGATCCCAAACTTGATAATGTAGAAGAAGAATAGCTCTTTCAGGAAATATGAAAAACTGAAGATTGACTTTAAATAGTTGACCCTTTTCACCAATTTTGAGTCCTCATGTGAAATCAGGCTGTGCGACTTTTGTTGGTTTATGATGCACGAATGTAAATGTTCATGGTGCTCTTTTTTTCTTGAGTTCAGGAAATGATGATACTGGCTGCAACCACATAATTATGCAAATTTAATGAGGCAATGATGGTATCTCTTCACAATCTTTCCATTGTTAGGTAATTTGATGCAGAGGAAATTAATTCATCCCAAAAAGTGCATTCAGTGAAGGTTTATGTACATGTCAAAGTGAGGCTATGACACATCACTTCATTAATTCATGTGTGTTTGTGACCAGTATTACTGTTTACTGAAAGCAGGTAGAAAATTGAAGTCAGTGATATTTTTTAAATTATATTGGTACCTTTTATATTATATTCATGATTTTGATTTTCCTCATTTTGTGTCTACTCTCGATAATACATCTTCCATTTTGTCTGCTCGATGTCATTTCATTTATGAATGTCAACTTGAACCTGTGATATTGGAGATTGGCAACAATTACTCTCTCTTTTTAGAGATTGTATTTCTCAGAAGTTTTAAATGCAACAACAGTTGTTGTAAACCAGGGTTTTGATGGTTTCTTGTGTTACTGCCAACAGAAGCTAGCATGTAACAAAGAAACTGTGCTAATCTTCAAATAAATCCCCATTCTTAGCTGATACTCTCTCATGTGCTTTGTGATCTTTGTGAATCATAAACATCAGTCTTGAAATTTAAGCCAAAGGGGGAAAAAAAGTCTCTCAGTTGTAAGAAAGATTACTCATATTCACAATATGTCCTCCATTTGCAATTTCTGGTGTGGCATTGGAACAAATGGACTATATCCGAAGGGAATTTAGGTTCAATATTCTGTGTCATTTATTTCTTCTGTAGTTTGTCTTCCCACATTTCTTGTGGAAATGTGAATTGTTTGCTAGCACTCTGCAGTGGTGTGCTGTTTAAATTAGGGTGATAACCAACAGGAAGTTTTCCAGTAGGCCCAGAGACTGATTGGCAATGCTTATCCCAAGAGACACAGTCAAGAATCTGTACTTCTAACTGTCCAACAACCAGTTTGACATCATACAAGGTGTAGGAAAAAAAAAAGGGAAAATGTTTCTGCATATATATAAATTCAGAGAAGGATGTTTATCTTTCATTGCAGTGTTCTTAAATACCCTCACCCACACATAGTGTGTGTGTGTGGGTAATATAGGAATTACTCTGAGGTTGGATGGTCGGGTGGCCAGGTGGTCGCTCGGTCGGTCGGGCTGTCGGTTCGTTGAAAATCTTGTGGATCGAGCTACTCTCTTATTTTTGAGCAATTGACCCCATATTTGCGAACTTCTCCTTTCATCATTATTGAAAAAAGCATTGCCATGGTAACACCGTGACTGCTATAGTATGTAGATGTGCAAACTTAATCTTGCTTCATTGTTAAACAATGCATTGCCATGGTAACAGCATTTTTCGAATGAAAATCATACAAAAATATTGTGGATTCAGCTATCCCTCAATGTTTGAGCATTTGGCTTATAATTTGGCACATGTGACTGCTAGGATATGTAGTTGTGCAAACTTCATGTTTTGTTAATGTAAAACATTGTGTCACCATGGTAACAGCATTTTTAAATGAAAAATCATGGAAATCACCAGTTTTTTTATCCAACTCACTCAGTTTTTTTATCCAACTCACTCGGTTTTTGAGCACTTGAGATATGGCACATGTGACTAACAAAATTTCTTTAAATGGGCAAAACACATCTTTATTCAATGTTGAACAATAGTTTGTTGTGGTGATTCTTTTTTAAATATTAAAAAGCATATACAACATTATTGCTGGTTGAGCTAACCCAGTTTTAGGTAGGGGTATTAATTACATTGAGTGATACATGTAGTTCTAGTTTCAAATGAAAATCATACAAATTGCCAGTGGATTTAGCTACCTTCCTTATTTTTTTTAGCATTTGAGATGATATTTGGAACATGTGACTGCTGTAGTTTGTAGATGGGCAACTTACATTTTTTTCAATGTTAAACTGTATTGCCATGGTAACAACATCTTTCTGTAAAAAGCATACAACAATATTGCAGATTGAGCTAACTCCTTCAGTTTTTGAGCATTTGACTTGAAATTTGGCACATGTGACCACAATAGTTTTAGAATGTAACCCCAATCCTTCAAGATCTGCATTGACTTCCTGTCAATTATCACATTCAGTTCAAGGTCCTCCCCATCACCTTTGTGGGTATTATAGGTATGTTACGATAACGAAATACCTACTCACCACCTACGGAATGGAAGACTGCAGCGCAGGGGGTAGATGCGGTACTGGTAGACGAAACCGGACGTGAAGAAATGGGAATACCGGAAAAATCACCAGGGCATCTGAAGAGGTGGACAGTGTCCTTTATTGCACGTCCCGAGATTATACGAAAAGAGATGGACAAAAGATACAGCAACAGCTAGGAATAGCCTCCGAATGTGGCGGCTATCACAAGCGAGAATAATCCACCACTGGGGCACTGGGAAGAGAAAACTGCGAGGTCCCTGGTAGAATCTGTCACACCACTAACAGCACGCTAACAGGACCGGAGCAGCGATGTAAACGCGACGTAGATCGCGGTAAACGTAGCGATAAGGAAATCCCCAGATGGATTGTAGAAATTGAAGAGAAGGCGAGTCGCGGTGTAGAATGCAGCGAAGCTCGATGTATAAAATCCGAGATCGGAGTAGGGAAAGAACGTAGGACAATTTGTGACTAACTCCTTAAACGTGCGAAGCTACGAAGTGATCGTAACGAGATCGCGAGGAGAAGTGAAGTATGATTATGCTGACGCGATTGCTCATGTCCAAAAGTTGCTGAATCAGGAGGAGATGTTTTGGTCACGCCAGCGAGTGACCACGCCCTGGCATAAAGGTGATTGGCCGCTTGACCACATAAGAACATGTTCATTGGCTATACTATTACGGAACGCTGGCTAGCTACGATTACGAGACGTTGACTACGGAACACACCTGTTACTGATAAATTCAACTGAGATCATCGAAAACAGAGGAATCTATATTTAAGCAAAATATGTGTCGCTACACTTTCAAATCAGTACATAGAACAGCCTCGCATTACTTCCCAGTACTCATAATTTTTCCTACAAAAATACAAAATTATACACTTACAATCAACTGCCATGATACCTTTACTTAGAAGTTACTTGAAGGTCAAGGGAAATAATTTCTTGTCATACACAACATCCTAGGTAATTTTCCTCACTGACTTTGATTTTCACACTCATTTCTGGTGATTTTGAATGAGGAACGAGATATCGAGAAAGAAAAACTGCACTTAGGAATGCCAATCAAAATTCTGCCAAAACTTGGCGAGCCACATGTAGTGCAGGGTGCCATCATCTTGGGAATGAGCTCTGAAACAACAAGCACGCACACCATGTACTGTGTATAGATTTATGCTTTTTTTTTAACCTTCGCCAATTATGATTTTTTTTTTTGTATTGACTTTGTTGTTGTTTCTTTTTTTTTGTGGGGATAGTTGTTAGAAGGTTCAATAGAAGGGAAAATAATCCATCCATTACCAGCCAAAAATATCAGGAGTTAAAGACCTTCTAATACAGTTTTGAGCCAGAAGCTGTGCTGATGCAGCAGCTGGAGTCGCAAAGTCAAGGGAGATACATAGGTTCTAATTTTTCTAAGGATCACAACTATGTGGTAAGAAGATTTGGCAACAGAGATTGGAAAATAAAAGTTCTTTTATCATCTGTTGTAACAGAAAGTAAAATAAAATTGATACTTAAAGTGTCTTGTTTGAATATTATATAAGCATTGTTCATGTTGGCATTTGCCGTGCGAATCTAGAGCACCTCAAGCAGTCTGTGCCGGTATTTAGGGTAGTATACATGGAGGTAGCCCGTCAGTATCGGTGGTGAGCGGTGCATGCTTCAGCCATAGGCCTGTTAAAGTCCTGCCACAGATGCTGCTGTAGTGCTAGGTTCAATTGTTTTTGATGTCTTGAATCGCTCTGATAGATGTTATAGTCTCACAATCATGTATTGATCGACTATTTCAATCTGCTCTGGAAAATGATATCTAGTTCTACTTGTCTCTTTTTTTGTTGTTGTTGAAAGAACTGCTTCTGATGAAATTTGTCCAAATACTTGTAGTCCGTTTTGTTTATTTAGTGGCACCGCAGGAAACTGCACTGTTGCACATCATTTAGACCGCATTGAAATGCATGTTGTAACTTATTGCAACAGTGATGAAGAATACTGCTGTAGGTCACATAGTCATGTCATTGATTCAATGTTTCTATTCACTATGGAAAAATTATATTGACTTGTCTCTGTTAGGGTGAAGGAAGTGTTTCTGATATAATATGTTTGCTTTACTGGTAGTCTAATGTCTGTCTAGGCTAGCGTCACCACTGCCGGCACTGCAGCAATCGTGTTGTCACACGTCGCTTAGACTGCATTGAAATGCAGTGATTGGAGTCGCTGCTGTAGGCCTAGCCCAGACTCCAGTAACAGATAGTGGTCCCCGATTCCTATTTCATTGATTAACTGCTTCTATTCACTAGCAACAACATAGTGAGCCTGCATTTGCACAAACATTTAAAAGATAACTCACAACTCTAATTCAGAGGTCAGGATATTACAATATACAAATCACAACAATAAAAACAAATCCTCAGCTGATCGAAAAACAAAGTAGCAATGCTCACACATGATATGCAGACACAGCTACTTCAGCTAGATCGACAGTGAACAACAAGCACTATGCATATACATGGGCTAGAGCACACAGTGAGCAAGCTTGTGAGTGATTCATGAGTTAACTGGCCTTGCGCCTGGGTACGCAGTTGGAGATAAAACAATACCATGGACTTTTAAACCAGTTGTTATGATTTTCGATATTCGTTCACAATGCATCATAGGGTTGGCCAACTTACCTGCCAAACTCAAGAAAGACTGTGCTGAGTCTACCAAACAAATTGTGTGCTCATGACTTCCCTCAAAAAGAATGCTCTCTGTAACACTTAAAAGTCAAATAATCTACCCAAACTACAATGAGAAATGGAAGAGTTTTTTTTTTTTGTAATTCACATGAAAACTGATGCAAAATTGGTCATCCAGTGCCATTTGTTGGCATTTCAACATCTCTTGTGAAAAATCACACAATTTGGAGGACCTTACTACACAGCTGAATGACTAATCCTGACATGACATCACAATGCGTCACAAGCCACGCCCACAATTTAAGTCTTTTTTGGAGCAGGGCTTTGCAAGCATAAAGTCTTAAAAAACTGGGGAGTATTTTTCATTTTTTGCTCAAACCTGAGATTTCCAAAGGAATATAAGAGTAGATTATGTATATTTAGTATTTGAATGTTTACAAAGTCCTTTATAGTTTAATTTCTCTGGACCTTTAATGTACATCTGAGCATCAGTGACAAAGACATCTGATATATGCACATTCAATATCCCAAGTGAAATTATGTTTATGTAGCTGTTCGTGATGAGCAGGCATATTCATTCAAAATCAAAACATCGAGCTTAAAATTTAAACTTTGCTCTAGCGTATATTTCACAATCTCATTAGAGGAAAGAGGCACTATTTTGTCAAAAGCAGACTACTTTCCGAAAAGTATTATAAAGGAATGGTTGTCTTTGAGTGTGGTATTGAGCTGCATACATAGTCAACATTTACTGCACCTTGTAACAGATGTATGAGTAAAATTTGCATTGTTGGGATTGTGAGACAAAGACGTAAGGGCTAGAGGTTGATTAACAGTCATCTTGAAGTAAACGTTTCATATCTGCACTATACGCTGTGCAGGCTATGGTGGATTTGAACAAGTATGAGTTTCCATCATACATAATTTCATACCTGAACATTTTTTTAATCCTTTCAATGGCAGGACAGCTGATTTAGTACCCGAGAGACCTAGGCTAAACTATTCACTCCTCAACTGTTTGTCATGGAAAGAAAACTGTCTGTTCTGGCTGTTTTCTAAAATATCAAAGGTCACTAGTGTCAGATGAAGAACTGAGGGAGGGTTTGGGGAAAGATGTTTCTACCATGCAAAATCTATGTGAAGGAAGTAATATGATGTACACACAGCATGTTATGACAGGGCTGACTTCTGCCAAATTGTGCCAGAGGGGCAACTTGTTCTGGGCATGTCTGTATGTTTGTCACTTGAGATATCCTCATGACACTGTATATTGTGAATAACTGTCTAGAAAGATGAACTGATGATTTTTTTTTTCAGGCCATACACGTTTGCAAGATATTGATACAAGATTAAAGACCCAGCAGCATGGGGATACCATGGGGTGTGAAGTCTCTCCTGGCTGGGAAATATTTGAGAATCTGTGTAACGAATTGTGAACAGCTTTATCTACCTCGGTGAAAAACCATCCTTTCGCTTCCCATAATGTACGCTAATTCCCATGTGCACCATGTGCTGCAACAAAGCCAAATGCAACACAAACTTCCACACATTCCCTCCCTCTCCCCTGCAAGCCCCCAACGATCCCTTGCATGTAAGTTTGCAAGTCCTCCTCTTCTCTGTCACACCACCAACTGAAAAGCATCACTTTCTTTTGCACTCCAGGTCTCCTGCCTTTGGTTGCCTTTCTGCACCACCATTTACTTGTGAGACCATTCCTTGTGTTTATTATACCTGGTTGCAACAGTTTAGTGGGCCTTTTTATTATCAAGTGTTTTTTTGGCTGTTGCCAACAACACTCTTTAAGTTCTTTTCTTATGGTCTGCTTTGTACTTCATGTTCCATACAGTACATATTTGACATGTTTGTGCTTGCCACTGACTCATTGCTGTGTTCAATATGTACTAACACTCACTGCTCCATAACTCTTGTGTTACTACTGCGTGCTTGTTGATAGTTGCTACAGCTTCAGCATTGTTTGCAGTACTTTTCCCTCACACAGTGTGGCCAGCCCGTCCTTGGGGCTGCTATACACTGGAGACAACTGCTAGCGGTCAGGCGAAATTGACTCGCAACACTACGTGGATGGGGGAACACCTTCGCTTGTTAGCTGGTCCCAGTCCAAGCAGAGTCGGTGGTTGGATGGGAGACCTTGTCTAACTATAAGTGATTGCTCCTGTGGGAGCGTCCAGTTTGCCGTTGCTTGTTGATTAGTTTTTCAGCTTTCTCGTAGTCTTTTCCTAATTGAACACCAAAAATAATAGACAAGAAGTTCAGAACAGATGAACAAAGAATATTCCATAGTTGCATAGTTACCTGTTCTTACAAGTATTTCTGTATTTACCAGCATTTCATTTCCGGGTAATTGTTCCCGCATGTGTTTCCTTTGCTGGAAAAATAAGTGCACAATGGCAAGAGATGCCATAAGTTTCTCCCATTGTGGGATGGGCATGCGTATTGCAAAAAGCACCGAGTGTGCTCCCAGACAGATCCTTACATGGTCTACACAGCTTGGAATCAAGCGCAATGGAACAGACTTAGCGATAATCTCATCTAATAGTCTCATCTAATGCCCAAGACAAATGAAGGAAATCTGGTTCTATTTCAGATTCAGTGTTGCCGCACTGTCCTAGCCCTCCTCAGGGCTCATCCTTATTACAGTCGTGTTACAGCAGGCCATTTGATCATTGGCTTTTCCTACCCAGTGGATCTGCTGGCCCAGAATATCCATCTGGCTGGGAGTGCTGAGGCGCCAGCCATGGACATGGGTGATTGATGGGTCGAGTCCTTCAAACGGGGTGTGGCTACGACGGTCCCGGGGAAACAGACCTCAGTCCCCGACCTGGCACCTCCTACCAGGCTGATTCAAGCCATGGACCCAGGCATACCTTGCTCGCCAGCACTGGCAGGGAGCCGATGAGGGTCGTGAGCCCAAGGCAGTTAGTTCCCATGGAGCGGGGAGTTGATTCCAGTTGCAGGCAGCAGTCCATTTGAGTGGGACCAAGGCTATACCCCCCACCCCCACCCCCCATCACCTTTGGGGCTCCGCCAGGGGAAGAAACTTATGACAAGGATTTCCAACCCTATGAGGAGGATTTCAACGTGGAGGTGGAGTCCTCGTCCGGCTCTACCGTCTCAGCAGATGACACGAAGTCTGTGACGAGTATGTGACCATTGGTGCGGATACGCAGTGTCTTTTGTGGAAGTATTTGCTGCCACTTTACAGTGTGGTGCAAGCCAATGAGGATGTGTCAGAGCCTGCTGCTACAATTGTCTTTCAGGGCCGGACTGGTACCAAACAAGGTATCACTTTGATGCCTGATTTCCATCAGGAATATATGAGGGTGTCTCAAGAGACAAGGCTCTGCACCTGGCACACCTTGTGCAAAACATACAGGTTCCGCAATGGCGATTTTGAGACATTTCTTTCTACAGAATCCTTCTCCCCAGAGATTATGCGGATGGTGGATAGGAAGCCCCAGGGCAATCCATTTCAAGTGAAGAAGTTCATTGAAACGGATAGGAGGAGGACAAAGGTCGCTGAGTTGTCCTGCACCACTATGCAGTAGGCACCCTATAATGGAGTTCTGACTAGCCTGTTGGCCTGGGCAGACAAAGTGCAGATCACATTTAATGATAGACAGATGTTGCTCTCCGCCTTGCTAGCTGTCTTGTGCTCTCAGTGGTCACAGGTGTCGAGAGCCACGTGTTATGTGACCAGACAGAGAAAGATGATGTTAGAAGCCATGGGGTTTGCTAGCCAGGATGTGGAATTGCTCAGCTGCTCCATTCCCCATGAATGACCTCATCTTTTTGTGAGCCAGGTGATCCAGGTCTTTGATGAGGAGTGTGCATATTGCAAGTGGGCTGATGATACGTCAGTGCAGTTCTTGCAGCCTCGCCTCATTAGGGCTAGAGGGCATCCTTTCATCGGCTTCTGTGACAAGTGGGCGAGACAACTCGGGGTACCTCGACTGCTCTGTGGTCTCAGCGAGGATGTGCCCGAGCCAGGTGCACAAGACCTCCTCGCCGTGGCAGAGATCAGGAATTTTGACAGGGTACCCCAAGTGCTTGGGTCAGGACGGTCCATAGGGTGTCATCTGCAAGCCTTCTTTCCATCTTGGGCTTGCATCAGGGAGGACAAGGTTGTCCATTCCGTTATTTGAGACAGGTTTTGGATAGATCTGTCTGAGCTCCTTCCGAGCAGCACTCTAAGGTGCCCCTTAAGGTCAGGTATGGGGCACACCAGAGACGAACTCATCTCTCAGGTGGCCACGCTCCTTGACAAACAGGCAGTAGAGCGGGTGCAGGATTATGCCCGTCTCTACTTTTCACCAGTCTTCCTAATCCCCAAGTGCTTGGCAAAGTTCCGAATGATTCTTAACCTCAAGGTTATCAACCTGTTTATTCAGCATGTTAATTTCCACATGGAGACCCTGGTGATTACAAGAAAGTATTTCCTCGCATAGTACTTAACATGTAGGTAAGAGAATTGGTTCTGATTTTGCTGATCACTGATCTCTATGTAAGTACACACGCAGCTGAAGACTCTCAACTGGAGTCTACCATTACTGATAAGGGTATGCTTCAATACACATATTAGCTGACGGGCGCTATTCATGTCTTTTTAATGTACCCTGGTGGACAGGGAATGAAAATAGATTCAATCAGGCCACCCATGCCCAGTGCAAATCTTGAGTCCAACACCCACAAGTCATACAATCCATGAGCTCAACACTGGGCAAAAAAAAAAAAAAAAAAGGTCCATGAGTCCAACATGAAGCAAACAAGGACCACAAGTCTAATAATGGGCAAAAGAGGCCCACAAGACTGATATTATATCAAGGAGCTTTTTTACATAGTATCGGACCCGAGGGCCTTGTTTGGCAAATGTCGGGACTCATGGACCTTTTTGCAGACTTGCAGGCCTCATTTGCGTACTGTTGGACTCGTGGGCCTTATTTGCCTAGTGTCAAGCTTGTGGGCTGTATGACTCATGTGCTGTATGACTCTTTTTTCAATTTTGAGCTCTTGTGTTCCGTATCACTCATGGGTGTCAGGCTCTTGGGATGACTCATTTATTTTCTTTCTTGACAATGAAAAAAAAATAGATTAGATTGGTGAAGTCCAACAAGCTCAAAAGTCAAAAGGTCAATGAACTTTCCTTGATAAGCACTGTACTTGCTATATTGTGGTATGCTCTCAATAACTTTCAGCAGCTTTGAGCTATAACCACGAAATTCACACCACAGATACATTATCTAAAGATGCCAGTTAAGATCAAATAGGCATATTAATGAAGTCTGACAAGATGAAAGGTCAAGACGTCAAAACACTGCACTCACAAATTGCCATATGCGGGCGAGACATCACGTGGCATTTAATTCCCGTGGTCTTAGAATGTCTTGAAAAAAAACAAACCTTTATGTGTAGACTGTCCAACTGACAGACACTCCTTCTGAGGATGGAGTCATCATTGTCCACATTTTTCCAGTCATCCAGCGGAAAACAAATCTGGTCGTCGGCCACATTAGGCAAGTGGCTGGTATGCACAGGTTCTAACTACACATTTACTGGGAGGGGGGGGGGGGGGGGGAGGGGGGAGGTTCCCTGTGGTTGCTGTGGACAGGTAGTTGCTGTAGACAGGAGGTAGCAAGAGCAGATTTGACAGCACATGGTTAATATTTATGAGGATATTGACATTTTTTCCTACACTTGTCAAAAATCTATTCCAGTATGAATGTGGCAAACTAAAGTATACGTTTGGTGGTGCAGTTTACATTAGTGTATCTCATCCTGTTGTATGAAAAGGTGCAAATGATTGCTAGTTAAAAACTGCGGAAATCACTGTGGACTGACTGTCTTTGGAATGATATCAAATAGACATGTTTTACAGAAAATGCAAGAAGAGACAGGTTTCATAGTGCATAACATTATGTATCTTTCCAATGCCTCTTACTGATGTCTCTTGGTTACGTCTCTGAAGGGAGAGACTATCATGAGATGAAGGGAAATGTTTTGGGATGATAGGAGATATTAACATAAAGGTATAAAAGTCCTCCCATTTGTTGAAACACAATTGAGCAGGAGAAGGGACACACACAGACAAGGAGGGTACTTCACAAGATGAAAGTGGTATTCTGGTGACAGCCATCCAATTTTAGGGAGTACTGTCTATGAATAATGGCCTGCAGGATCTCATCTCAGGAGTTTGATAGGGAGGTATCAGATTGGGTGTAGCTATCCTTTCTAATCCATGATGCCTCATCCCACTGCAGGGAGCAATCTGCAAATGCATATTAAAGCTCAAAGCTGGCATGTCTAGTTCTTATGGCTCCATATCCTGAAAAGAGTTATTGACATCTTCCATTCCACTTAATGCTTGCATGTATCACATCTTGTCATCTGCGGTATTTTCATTTTACCAGAAAAGATGATTGAAAATAATGCGTCTACTGAGTATGCCCTTTGAATTATCGAAGTTAACTCCAACTTTGGCATGTAAGTATAGTACACAAATATTCAATGTTTATGAAAGCGATGATTCCGAATATTACATGAGCATGCAAATTTAACGGTTCTATTCAACAACACGTAGCGGAGTTGAATAGAACGATTAAACTTGCATCGAATGTAATATTCCAATCCTTCACACGAATGATAAAACATTTAATATTTGTTTTTACAACACACAATATAGCCCTGGTCTAGACCAAAACGTTAAGCCTATCTAGGAGGAGGACTAACGGTTAGGCCTAGATCTAGATCTAATTCTACACGTAGGTCTTGCTGGCAAACGCAAACGGGTGCACGTATGCATCAATGCTTTACGAAACACAAGTTCAGTGTGTCCGAGGATCTATTGCACTGGCTTGCTTGATTTATCTTTCAACACTCGACAATTGCACTGCCATTGAGAGTGAGCGTGGGATAGCTGATTCTTCTGAATGTCATGTGACCTGCATTCATCCAATCAGATGGCAAGGATCTGTACATGTGTTGTATAGTACAGATTATTTGACTTACTTCATCAAAAGGGGTCATGTCAGCTGGCTGTCATAAAATCGCATCCTCAAGTTTGCCACTTTATTGCCATGGAGAATCATACAATTCTTACAGATCTTGCAATACCAGTCATGTCAGCCATAAAAAGATACTTTTGGAAATGAACCAATTTGGTATGTGCTCCACCTCATCAGGCCTCCCTGAAGAATAAGCATGATGCAAAATGTCATGGAAAACAATCTTTTGCTGGTGTCGGACAACAAAACACCACAAATGTTCTGAATCGTTCATGAAACACTAGACTGAGTTTAAATTTTAGTGATTATTACCCAGATTTAATAGTTTTGTTTGCTTTTTTCTACAAATCATTAGTTATACGTTCCGATGGTGATCCTTTACCTCAAGGATAGCTATCTTCAAGGATAAGCTCTGGCCCCCTAACTATGATGCGCATTCACACGACGAAGCTTATCCTCAATGGTAGCTATCCTCGAGGATAGGCTCACTGCCCCCATAACTACACTTATCTACAAGTTCCTATCAACAAGTTCCATCCACACGATGCTTAACTATGAATGGGATAAGAAAATTAATAAATTGCCTGTGTGGTGACGCTTGGAGCAAATACATCATGAATTATTCACAAATATCATAACTAGATATGGCTGCTAGAGTGAAATATGATTGCAGGAATAAAATTAAGCTACATTTTGAGTCAAAAGAGGAAAAAGTAAAAAAACAAACAAACTGAAAGATCATTCATGAATGAATATACATTGCAGATAAGTCAATTAAAAGATAAAAGCTGCCAATTAGAATTTGCCATGTACTCATTTTATCAGGTTATCTGTGAAAGATCAAGGATCACATTCTGTTTCTTTACAAATTCTTTATTTATTCATTAATTTCTGTACAGATTCTTGTGTATCAAGTTATCTCAAAACATTCAATTTCTTATCACTTGAAACTTCAGTCAGTTATATGTTAGAATCTTGGTATAGTGCAACTTTTTTTTTCGGTGATCACTCCACCTTGACATCAGTATGATGCCATTTTCGAATATCACAACCTCGAACATATCTCATGAAGGAAATACAAATTTTCAATGAAATTTTCATGTGGTATGTTTCAAGTCGATGTCAATACAGCCATTACATGAGAATTGACCTGATATTTATGGAGGTATGCGTACACGTGTTTTGAAATTCTGCTTTGCTCCATTACAGCTCAAAATTTGTTTGCATACGTTACAGGCCAGTTGGAGCAGTTAAAAACATTGACTTGCACCATGTATGCAAAAGCAGCTCATGTGAAATAGAAATTTCCTTCTTTTTTTTAGTGGATCAGATGTCTAAGACGTTGATCAAGTTTCAAGTCAATCTGACTTGATATGATGTCATATGGGCCTCTCAAAAGTGAAATTTGGCAAGTGCATCAATGCCCATATATCCTAACAGTGCAAGTATGCCAAAAAATTGCTCATCTGAAATCTATCATAGCTCATTAGGATGGGCAGTGACCCTCCATTTTTGTTTCATATTCTGACAGCTGATGAGTTGTATGATTTCAGGGATCACTGAGGCTGACCAAACAATTAAAAATTTCAAAATGATATCAAATCTTTAATTCATTTGAGTGTATCTCACTTATCCTTGACCTACGTTCACTCAGATTTCAGTGTGTTGTAGTTCTGGTGCGTAATGTGTAATAATAATTTAATGATGTCATCACTGCAAAGAAAATCTATTGAAAATAACCTTGTAAAATCTGACCATTTTACATGTTATCGATATGGCAGTTCATTTTTTTTTCCCCAAATGCCAAATGATATAACTGTTCATCAAGCGCTAGCCCACTTATCATTTGACACCTTGTATTGATTATCTCTAAAAGTTCATAACTCTTGAAACTTACAGCACTAATGTCTCATGAGCTCAAGATGCTGTAACTTTTTTTTTTCTGATAAATTACTCAACCTTGATTTCATTATGATGTCATTTTCTAAAATCACATAATTGTCTCTATCTCCATTTCAAAATATTGTTTTGCCATGACACTTGGCAAAAATATATTTCATGAAATGATCTTTATGTACTGTGTAAAAAAGATTGCCATGACAATGCACATCCATGTGCATCAAATTTTTTAATGCTCCCATGAAGCTAAAAACCATTTTGCAAATGTTTCAGACCATGTAGAGCATTTCGATTTATTGCGCACTCACACATCCGCGTGTGCAAGATTAGTGGGAGGCTCCCCCCCCCCACACTTTTTTTTTTTTTTCGCAGAATACATGGGGTCTAATCACTTAGCCCCTCTCCCACTTTATTTTTTTTTACCGCAGAAGTGGCAGCAGAAAAATGTGGCATTTGCTGTCAAGTCAGAAGTTGTACCAGAAAACCAGAAAATTGCTGCTTGCTAAAGTTTGTTTCCTTTTGTTTTGCCTGTCAGAACCCCCCCCCCCCCCCCCACTTTAAAAAATGTGGCACTGGATATTTACTGTAGATCTTATATTAATATTATGTATCAACTTCAACATTCATCTTAAGCCTTGAAAATGTGACCATTATCATGTGTTTTCAATCTGGCACATTATAATTAATACATTTATCGTGGGTTTGGGGTTTTTTCCACGAACAAACTGTGAAAGCATAATATTGCATCATAGATGTGTCAATCTCATGCTAAATAAGTGCTACATAGTCTTGTGTTCACAGACACAGATACATTGACCATGAAATAATACGTGTTAACATTTTATCACTGTTAATGACATCAACCAGTCATTGTCATTACATTGGTCTTCTCTGCAGTGTCCATCATTGATACTGTTTGAAAACTATTGCCAGGTACTGGAGTTCACTCTGGGGATCGATGTTGTGTTCCTGATTCTATGGTGTTTGTGACATCTGTGCTTATCATTTTGCTACAACTTCAGCCTGCTTTCTTTGAGAAATGCATAGGAATCATTTCTATTCATAGGGCTTTGCTCTCCCCCCGAATTGATCTGTATTTTTCAGTAAAACTATCAAATTTTTCCATAAAAAACAAATTGTCTCTATCTCTGTGCAAGGTTTAAAGAAATTATATATTATGTATGTATGATTGTGTAATAGATTTGTAGGGTGTCGTTGTGTTCATTGTGCCTGTCATTGAGATATGTAATTGTGATGCGAGATGTGTTTGTATTGTCATGATTATTTTGGTATAGTGTAATGTCAATGGAAACAAAATTTCTATGTCTGACATAGACCAATAAAGATGAATGAATGAATGAATGAATGAATGAATGAATGAATGAATGAGTGAATGAGTAGAGTGTGGTGCACTATTCTTTCAGTGCACTGTTCTCTCATCCCCTTCAGACACAACGAGGCCAGGTCCATGTGTGTCTGTTAGATGTGCTCTGCACTGAGCCACCCTACCTCCTCTCACCTCACACTTTACATCACCAAGACTCAATAAAGGTGATAGAATGAGACAGTAATTATATCATGGATGTACGCTTTCCTACATTACTCTCTAAAAAAAATCGAGTGAAAATATTCACTCTTAAAAGAGTGAATACAAAAAAGAGTGAATTTAGAGTGAAAATATTCATTTTCACTCATTTTGGAGTGACCTCAGGGATCACTCGAAGATTTAGGAGTGATCCCTGAGGTCACTCTAAAATGAGTGAAAATGAACATTTTCACTCAAAATTCACTCCAATTTCACTCTAAATTCACTCTTTTTTGTATTCACTCTTTTAGGAGTGAATATTTTCACTCGATTTTTTTTTAGAGAGTACTATTGGTCAATGCCAGTACATTCATCATTGTATGAATTGTATCTCATCATTTTAGTCACTCATAAGGATCATGTTAGCAAGTAGTTATGATGGTTGTGTGATGGTAGTCACATAATTTGTGATTGATAAACCCCAGTGACACAATAACAAATAAGTGTCATCCCTTTTCAGAAGACTCTTGAGTGATTTTCTGACTTGAAGGCGAAGTATAGGGCATTTGTGTTATGGTTGGCAATAATTTTTTGTGCATTTCAGTTAACTTTAAAAATTCAGAAAAATAAAAACACCAAGTATACCATGACTACATTATTTATGCATTATATCTGCAAAGCTATTATATGTGTAAACTATCACATGATTAAAATTTTAAGACTTAAATGAGAGTTTGACTGAGATTTGCATGTCTGATCGCACATCACCACTGGCAATCCAGATCCCAGACTTTTCAATCTGAACCGAAGTTACAGCTGAAAGTATTACACTGAGAGCATGTTTCAAACATGATATAATCTACATGCTTGCTATAACTCCAGTTACAGTACATCAGGGCCCAAAATGCAACTCAAGAAATTTGAAGTTTCCCAAATGGCATGTTGCTGCCTTTTAAAGACAATTGTGTTGCTGAAAAGATGTCCATTTGATTTCAATTGCAAATATCAAACACAACTTTCAGGAATTAAATGCAACTTTGCACAAAGTCACATTTGATTCCCAACCCTTTGAGGACAGGCTGATTTTGCTACAACACACATTTCCCATAGACACCTGCCCGAGTATACTCTGGACTCGTCTTTAACGGGTTAATAGTCAGTAAAATCGACGAATTCAAAATTATGTACGCATAGATAGCTGCATGCTCTTCCCAGACGTATGTATAATGCTGTAGCTGATTGACACATACAACTCACATTAAAACAACTCCCTCAAAATTTAAATGATGTTTCTTGTCGCAACCAGCAGAGTGGTTTTCCTTTCAGCATGGTGCGCAGATTCACTGAATAAAAATATCATGATTAATACATGTCTGAAACTCATCAAAATGCACACAACAAACTGTGGTGGTAAAATCTCCAGATCAATGCAAAGAACAGCATTATATAATCCCTTATCCCATTACTGTATAAGCTGTTATTTTCGCGAGGGTTTAATTTTCACGAATTTTGTGAATCAGTGTTAGACCACAAATTTAACAACATGCGAAAGTGTCCCCATGCACTAGGGTAAGAGTGTACTTTATACAACAGCATGTGTCAATTTGTGAAAACAACATCTCACGAAAATGTCTGTTATCTCCTTATTTGTGAAAATAACTGTATGCAAAAAATAACAGCTTATACAGTAACTAGTCTAAACTAACTGTAACTTATCTTAATCGCATCGATGCATGTGTTTTGAGGGACTGAATTCACCATAAAGAATGCAAGTTAAATTATTGAGCAACCAATATCTGTGCAGTGAGTATCGAGGTAGTCTTCCCTAGGGTTCTGCAAAACTTCATTCACTCAAGTATATGACACAGATCGCATGTTCAAGTGCACTTTTCCGTATTTTCCATCATCATTGGTTGTAATGTACAGACTGTGTGCTCACTGTTTACAAAGAGTTATGTTCAGCTAATTTCAGAATTAGGCTAGTCTTCAATGATTTTATTTTTGAATAGTGGATAAAAATAAAATGCAAGTCACTTTCAGCAACATAAAGGATCCAGCACAACTTTTGGATGATACATGTGTTTGATCCCTAGTTTTAAATTGCAAGTCAAGTTTCTAGCAATGGGGCACAGAATTTCAGTATGTTAATATTTTTTATGCTCTGTGTAAAGGGGTATCTCACTGAGCAACGAATGTTTGCGAGCAGAGTGAATTCTAGGGAATCTCAGGGTTCGATAACA
This sequence comes from Diadema antillarum, assembly GCF_040938485.1. NCBI lineage: Eukaryota > Metazoa > Echinodermata > Echinoidea > Diadematoida > Diadematidae > Diadema > Diadema antillarum. Next base: position 772,502 of record NW_027271856.1, on the reverse strand, counting down.
GTTGCAATCAAATCCGTAAACAATTGCAATCAAATTTGCAAACACTTTTCATTGTCGTTAAGGGATTTACTTGTCACAAAGAAATTTCGAACATGTTCAAAACTTCTTTGCAACAATAAAAATGCCTTAATTATGATATCACATTTTTGGTCGTTCAGTGATCTTTATGGCTCATGCCTTTTCGTACGAGTATGTTATTGTGAATTATTGGCATAGCCACAGAGGTCTTGGAAAGAACAAGAACAAAGTCATCAGCAATGGCAATAAAAGCATTGTCAGTGGCATGTTGTTTCATGCAATCAGTTTGTTATGTGTAGTAGTAAAAAGAAAGGTAGAACAGTCAATCATGGAATTATGAATACTCCTATAGCCTTAACTTCTAAGAGAAGTATGGATAAGAATATACGTGGTAAATAACCACATGCTACCTTCTTTGTAGGACATGTATAAAGATTTATTTGATGCCCTAGGGAATAATTTGTTGTTTATGATTTATTGTCGAGCCCACCGGAGGTGAGGGGAGACTAAGGGATCGCCTGTGGCGTCTGTCCGTCTGTCGTTCGTCGTCCGTCCGTAACGCTACAAAAACTTGAATAACCCTCTACTGAGGACTTCAATTTCAATCAGACTTGGAGGGAAGAGTGGTCATACAAAGTTACACATTTTACCAAACATGAAGGTCATCTCAAGGTCAAAGGTCACAGGCAGGGGTCAATGAACTTTTGGGCCCAATGTTAAGTTTTATGGCGCGTTTCGATTATGGCTCATAACTTTTGATGTACTGTATACGCCAAATATTTCGCGAGGTTTTTATTTTCGCAAATTTTGCGAGTCAGCTGCTATTCCCAAAATTAAAAACACGCGAAAATATTGACTCTGATCCTGATTTGAATGTGACGTATGCACAGTACAGTACACGACTCCACGATCGCGAATTTAACCCCTCGCAAAATCGTCGGGAAATCTCGATTCGCGAAAATTTAGACTCGCGAAATATATGGCATATACAGTATGTCCGTTTGTGACCAAACTTGGATGGTAGATGTCCCTTTGGGAGTTGAAGGTCACCACAAGGTCAAAAGTCACAGACAGGGGTCAACAAACTTTTAGGGCCCAATGTTAAGTTTTTATGGCGCATTTCGATTATGGCTCATAACTTTTGATCCCTATGTCTGTTTGTGACCAAACTTGGATGGTAGATGACCCCTGGGGAGTTGAAGTTCATCACAAGGTCAAAGGTCACAGACAGGGGTCAATAAACTTTTAGGGCCCAATGTTAAGTTTTTATGGCGTGTTTCGATTATGGCTCATAACTTTGATCCGTATATCTGTTTGTGACCAAACTTGGATGGTAAATGTCCCTTGGGGAGTTGAAGGTCACCACAAGGTCAAGGGTCACAAGCAGGGTCAATGAACTTTCAGGAGTTAAAAAAACATTAATTTCTTCTACACGAATGAGCGAGACACATTTTGGCACTTGCCTTGTTTGAAAACTTGGCTTACAAACAATGGAATGATCATCCTCCCATAACACTGTATGCTGATTCTTTTCCATCTTTGCCTCCCAGAAATCATAGATGACATTACATCTCATGTTGGAAAGACAGATCAACGACTCATCAGAGAGACGAAGCACGCACGGAAAGTCACAGAGAAAGCCAAAGATTGCAGTAAGTGTAAAAATTTTGACGGATAACCATTCCCATTTCATTAGAAGTAGATACAGGATTGATGTTGTATATGGTAATGTAAGACTTTGCACAAATGTAATTATACATTTAAAGGTTTTTTATGCACATCATTTGATATTTTGTTTTATATTATGTACAATTGTATTATTATTCAAGATATCTGATTCATTTTATCCAGAAAAACCAAGACAACAAATTTTAATTGAATATGCAAAACACAAAATCCAGATTATATGATATCAGGGTGATTCTTCACTAAGTGTCAACTTTGAGTTTCTGGAAAGCCAAATGAAAATATTTGTTGTTTGACGTGCTCATTTCTTTCTGATAGGTACAAACATCTTTACTGCAGGGAAAATAGGTCTGGCACAATCTTCATAAGGATCAATTTTTGCTTTTTCTGCCCATTTTTTCAGCCTTTGTTACTACATTGCAGCATGCCTGTCACATTTCATAATAGTTAGTACTGAACATTTAAACATGGTTATTAATGGAAAGTCAAGGTTTCTTGCTCCACTATATCAATCTACAGAAAAATTTCCTCAACGTAGTTATGAGTTATTATTATTTTTTGTTGTTGTTGAACATATATTGGTTCCAAGCCACTTTGTAATCTACTGCCAAAGAAAAAACACCTATTTTGACAAACATGGCAATCGTCACATTTTTTACTGTCCTGCCGTAGAGCTGTTAAAATTTTGCATGTATAGATGGTGGCGTATTCTTTATTTATAATTTGTTTGACTTTTTTGGTTATTAGTGCATTGGTTTACTATTGAAATGATATGACAAGCCATGACAGAGATGCCTGAGTTCATGAGAGGCATGTGATATAGATGATCTTGCATGTACATTTCTTGCACGCATTTTTGCACGCTGTGACAGACAAGAGCGGCCAAACACTTTTAGTTTGGAGGGGGGGGGATCTCAAAGGGGGGCACATTTATGTGAGAGTGTGAGATCCTGGCGAGGGAGCGAGGGAGCGAAGCAACTAACAACAGAGTATAAAAGTTGCATTTATAGAGTATTTAAAAACAAATTTCTAGAGAATTAAACATAGTAAAAAATCACTGTGAAGGACTATGATCATAACTAATGAAAACTATTCATTTTAAGTTACAGGCAGAGTGAGTTGACTCAAAATAACAGAAGTTACATTCGCCATGCAATATCCTTTCAGAAACATATATACACAATTATATGCACGAATGACGTGAGTGAGAGCTCAGAATCATCATAAATTTGTGTTTCTCATGAACATACGTACATGTATGTCACAAGTGATGTGTGCTTATTAGCCAATATGTACTATTCTTCGAGCAATATAGATATCACTTGCACCATCTTGGGATTGGCCATTACCTCTTAAGATTTCATAATGCGGATGAGCCGCTGGGTGCATTGCTTGCATAGGCTAGGTCAGCGCCAGCATGCATTGGGGAGCCATTTTCATTTTGTCATGCGGTTTTTGTCTGAAATGTATTCATTAAAAGCTTTAAACTTGATCGCATCGTTCGAGCAATGAAAAATATTCTTATATTGCTAGAAAGCTTAGAAGAAAAGGAAAAATGAAAAGGTTTACTATAAAAGGTATGTTTCAGGGGGCACACTCATCGAAGTATGCGAGGCGACCATCTATACACCAAATTTACTTTAAGCATAAGTCCCCTGTTAGGGGCGAAAATTTTCACATTTTTTCAGTTATGAAATCAACAATTTTTAAACAAGAAAAGTGACTTTATTGTTCATTCTGGTCTTCAAATAATTGATTAATCATTTCTTACCTTTCAGGGCGGCACATGGGGGGGGGGGGCAAAAACTCTCAAATAAAATTTTTGGGGGGCAAGTGCCCCCTCTGCCCCCCCTTTCTGGCACCCTTAGTGACAGATATGACTTGAGCGTGTCAAAGAGAATGGATTCGAATCATAGTATCAAGGTTTAGTATTTTATTTCAATTTAGCAAAGTTATGTTGACATGTTCCTTAGCAATACAGTACTTCATGCCATTTTACCATGCTTTGGCAAGACATGATAAATACCTGTATACAAGTACACAGTTACAGGTTGTTATTCCAAAGGTTCGTGATTTCGGAAGTTTGTTAATCTGTAAATGAAATAAGGTTTGTTATTCCAAAAGTTCGTTAACCCAAAAATAAAGTAAGGTTCCTTCTTCAAAAGGTTCATTTATACAAAAATGAAATAAGGTTTGCTAATCTGAAAATAAATAAGTTTTTCATTCCAAAAATGATATACTGTGTTGTAGTTTAAAAAAAAAATCAGTAGGATATTGCACAGTGAAAATTTAATGAAAACAACCACACAAACACAGGCTTGTTAGCTCACCTGAGCCAAAGGCTCAAGTGAGCTATTGCGATCGCCCTTCGTCCGGCGTCCGTCGTGCGTCGTGCGTCGTGCGTCGTGCGTCGTGCGTCGTGCGTCGTCCGTCGTCCGTCGTGCGTCGTGCGTAAACTTTTTACATTTTCATCTTCTTCTTGAAAACCCCAAGACCGATTTTCATCAAACTTGGCAGGTAGCATCCCTAGGGGGTTAGGAACTCAATTTGTTAAAATGGGCACCATGCCCCACCCAGGGGGCCCCCAGGGGGGCCCAAACCCCCCAAAATTAAGGAATCTGTAAAAATCTTCTTCTCTAGAACCAGAAGTGATAGAGCTAAGTTAATAATATGAGTTAGTACATTGATGACTGTAGTTTCAAGTTTATTCATGGCAGAATCAGGGGTGCCCCCCTTGGGACCCAGGGGAGGGGGGTGGGGAAGGGTTCTAATGGGGCCTAAATTGTACATTTTCATCTTCTTCTTGAGAACTCCATGACCCATTTTCACCAAACTTGGCAGGTAGCATTCCTAGGGGGTTAGGAACTCCATTTGTTAAAATGGGCACCATGACCCACCCAGGGGGCCCCCAGGGGGCCCAAACCCCCCAAAATTAAGGAATCCGCAAAAATCTTCTTCTCTAGAACCAGAAGTGATAGAGCTAGGTTAATACTATGAGTTAGCACATTGATGACTGTAGTTTCAAGTTTGTTCATGGCAGAATCAGGGGTGCCCCCCTTTGGACCCGGGGGGGGGGGGGGGGGGGGGGGGGTGGGGGTGAGGAGGGGTCCTAATGGGGCCTAAATTGTACATTTTTATCTTCTTCTTGAGAAACCCATGACCCATTTTCACCAAACTTGGCAGGTAGCATCCCTAGGGGGTTAGGATCTCAATTTGTTAAAATGGGCACCATGCCCCGCCCAGGGGGCCCCCAGGGGGCCCAAACCCCCCAAATGAAGGAATCTTTAAAAATCTTCTCTAGAATCAGAAGTTATAGAGCTGAGATAATACTATGAGTGAGTACAGTAATGACTGTAGTTTCAAGTTTGTTCATAGGAGATCCAGGGGTGCCCCTCTTGGGGGTGGGGGGGGGGTGGTTGGAAGGGTCCAAATGGAGGCCTGAATTGTACATTTTCATCTTCTTCCTGAAAACCTCATGATGGATTTTTGTCAAACTTGGCAGGTAGCATCCCTAGGTGGTCAGGATCTCAATTTATCAAACTGGGCACCATGCCCCACCCAGAGGGCCCCAGGGGGCCCCAATTCCCCCAAATTAAGGAATCTTGAAAAAATTGGGCCCTTATTGTACATTTTCATCTTCCACTTGAGAATGCCTCGTCAAATTTTGGTAGAGCTGTGAATAATTTAGATTAGTGACTGCGTGAAAGGTGAACTTGCGATACTCAGGTGAGCGCTAGACCCGCGGGTCTCTTGTTTATGAATGCACAAACAGACATGATATACATACTTATTGATAAACTTGAATACAATCGTAACTTGTAGTTGTCTTATTGATGAAAAAAGAAGTATTCTTTCCTCCTCTGTATGCTAGCCTTCCCCCTCTTCTACATCATCACATAGGATGAGCCATTCTTTCCTGCAGATTATGTAGTTTTTGGAATAACAAACCTAATTCATGTGCAGATTAACAAACCTTGTTATATTTTTGGAAAAAGGAGCAGGAAGGAAAAAGTCGAGTCTAGACCAAATCAAATACTTATACTGTAAGAAGCAGTCTCAAATGGTCATTTTGACATCAAATGATTTCTGTTGACAGTGTACACAAATGTGGACCATTTAAACTGTTCAGACTGAAATAAACTACTGTTGAGATTCTCTATATAAACTATGCTACTGATACAGAAAAAAAAAATTTGCTTGAAGGATGTATCTGTTTTAGATTTATTTATGTAATATACACTAGTATACACTTATTTAATATCAAATGTGAGTAATAAGGCTTCAAAAACTAAATACATGCAAGATTATGACAAAAAGTCATGTCCGTCACACTTTTGGTCTAATGTAATGTATCCATCATGTAGGAGGTCCAGTTTCATGTGATGGAAATGACTGTGACAGATGGATGGCATAAAGCTTGTAGACTTCCCCTAGAGCAACCCCTGGCATGGCAGTCTTGATGTAGGGCTTCATTCAAACAGCCTTTATCTAACAGGCATAAAAACTAGCCATTATTACATAAAGTCAGTGAAATCTGTGCCGTCCGGATTATGACGATTAATAGAGGTTTGTTCCTGGTCATTTTGCAATTTCGGACTTCTTGGGAGATCTTACATGGCTAAGACCTATTCTGTAAAAGTGGATATTTTCGCGCGACTAATTTTTCACGCTCTGCGGGGTAAGAAGAGTTTCGCGTGTTTTTAATTGCGTGGAATCAAGTCATCAACTGCTGGAACATATGGCAAACAAAAATATTCACATGCTTTTATTTTCACGCTAGTTTCGGATTGCGCGAAAATTTCAACATCGCGAAAATTTCCACTTTTACAGTACTCAGGAATGTAGACATGATTATTTGTGTCTCAGCGTTCTATACTGCAGGTGGAAGTGTTGCAAGGGTTTGATTAACGAAATAGATGGCGCTATGCAGAGTGAGTGGCGGAATAAAAATGCAAATGGCAGGACAGAAAAAACAATGTCTAGAAAAGTCAAAATATGTATTTAGATTGTAGATAGTGGAAGTTTTTGAATAATAAAGTAATGCATTTAGGAGTGTTTCCATAAAAAACAGTTGTCAGCATGTGAAAATTTGACAATTTTACCATTTTATGCATACTCATCTGGACACACAGTTTTGATGATATTTGTAGTTGACTGGCTGTGAGGGCTTGGTATAATATTAGGTAAATGTGTGTGACTGTGTGCGTGCTTGTATTTGTACGTGTGTGTGTTCAAGTGTATGTGCATGTGTATGTATGTGTATTTGTTGTGTGAAATGCTATGTCACGGGGAAAATGAAAGTTATTGTCATATATGGATTTATTCGTTTTCTTATTTGTAACACTACATTGAGCATACCTCATGTTACCATGGGTACATAGATGAAGTCTCAAATTTTAAAGCCAAGAACAAGAGCACTCATAATTGAAATTGGTTACAGAATTGAAAAGTTGCCCTGAATATGTAAATGTTAAGGAATGTTTGATTATGTATTATTGTTGTTGGTTTTTTTTTCCAATGAAGCTTATCAGCATGTTGTTGAATTTACCCATTTTATTTTATATGTACTTATAATTTCCTACTTTTATATTTTGAGAAAATTATAATCTCTGTTTGTTTGGTGTATGACTGTTTAAGTGTCAAATGGGTACATGAGATGAGTGTCTGGGTCTATCTGTAAGAATGTGGGTGTTATGTGCATGTGTTTGTGTGTGTGTGTGTGCGTGTGTGTGTATTGATAACCATGATTATTATTTTAAAGTAATATATTGTGTATAATTGTTCTTTTACTTGGATTTCTAAATGTTAATGTTATTGATATTTGTTGCATATATGTACATTGTTTGTTATAATAGTGTTTTACAATGTAATGCATTATAATATAGCCTTCAGGGTAATACTTTGCTTTTTTGTAAATAAACCATTATCAATCTATCAAGGCACTAAAATAAACAATTCTTGTACCTTACACATAGGTTATCAGTACGGCACCTTTTTCAATAAATGGGGCAAAATTTAAAAATCATTATAATTTTGATTTGCATATTTAAACTCTGAAAGTAGCCTGACACAAAAGGAGACACTTAGCGAAGAATCACCCATCAGTATCCTGAATGCATCTCTTGCTGCTTTCAGCACAGTGTCTGGTACTTCATTCCTTTCATATATTTGAAGTCTTTATTACTATTAGTCTTTTTTTTTCTAAAAAGAAAATATTTGGCACCTTTTCAATTGGACTTTTTAAACATGTGCTCTACAGTATTGTGCAAGATTAATCTGACTATCATAATAGTTTTAATCTTTTAAAGATATAGTAGAGAATCTAGTTCTTTACATGTCTTCCCATGTTTGTGCTTGCATGAACTTAATTTGATTTTTGTGTTTTTATTTCAGCTTTTATCACCATCATCATCTTACTGCTGGTGGCCATTGTGATCATAGCAGTAATACCATATAATGGAAAAGGATAGGAAGTATGCATGGGCTGGTGTTACTGGCACTGATACAGTCAAGATGAATTTTTTTTTTAGATATATGTTTTTCCAGCATCAGATATCACCCTATGAATGTTGTACTAATTGTAGTATTTAAGGGATTAAAGGTAAGAAACCATACAAAATTGTTGATTATTGACTTACTCTTGCCTATGGTTAACATTACCGTAATGCTGTTTCCCTCTATACAGTTTGTAATGTTCAAGAATTTGGCAATAAATAGATTAGTATCACAGATGAATTATCGAGGTGATTGAGAGTCTTATGAAAATATGATTATTATTCATCATTTTCCCACAGTAAAATATGTAGTCGTGAAATGAAAGTAAGATTTTTTTTTTAAATCATTAAGGGAGCACTTTCTGTATCACTTTCAGTTATTTAGTTAGAGTCCTCCATAGTAAATCTAGATAAAATGTGACAGTACAAACTTCTCATTCCTTCCCTTTCTGACTGTAAAGCTGCATTTACGTGTACACCATGTTCCCGGCAGCCACGGCAGTCCTGATTGCTTGAAACGTAGTGCATCATGGGTACCTGGAACTGTGTTTCCTTAATTATGAAGGAGTCATTCCTCTTGACTCTAAATCTGTAAGTTTTAAGCACAAAACTACATAAGTGAAACTACTATTTTGTTCATTTATACAGTCTTTGAAGCTTCATATTCCTTTGATTAGATTATTTTTCTCCATTTTCCACCATTGAACCATGTGATAATGAACATGAAGTCCTTACAAAATTATATGCAAATCATCACAAGTTACGTTGATACTTTGAATGGATTGCCAACTTTCAGGATAATTTGATAACGCCTTCTTTTTAATAGCAGTTGCTTTGGATTTTAAACTCCCTTTTTGTGTGCGCACGATAAAGAGTAAGTCACTGTGTGCTTCAGTGGGCCAAATAACCCCATTGGTAGGATATTTTTTTTCTTTTTAAATTGCCCATACTTATTTCAGCTGCTTGGGAATGTCCACTTTTTGTTGGTTATAATTTAAACCTGAACTTTCTGCCTTCAATACTGTATACGCTGTAATTTTCGCGTACATAAATTTTCGCGAATTGCCGCTGTCACACATTTTCGCGAGTGGTTAAATTCGCGATTGGGGGACCAGAGAAAATATGAAGTGGCAAAGAAAGTGTGAATTTTCAACTTACTAGCAAATAAGAATGATACTAGTTATACACTGCATGAAAAAGACTTGCCAAACTCTGCGAACTAGTAAGTTAGAATTCAACATTTTTGACGTGGTTAAGTCCATCGCGCTAGATTTCTGACGAGTGGTCCCCTTGCGATAATGGATTGGCTCTCTACAGTATTCGTAAGTAGACGTGGACGTGCGTAAACAAGCTTGGCCAGTATGGTCTGTTCGGTAAGCCGTGACATGGTATACTAGTACTGAAATGTTCGAATCATCAAGGCAAGGGATTCATTTTGGAAGGTAATATTTTCGCGTGTTGTTAATTTCGCGAATAGCTCCCGACTCGCGAAATTCGCGAAATATATAGCGTATACAGTATATGATCCATTCTCAAAGTAAAATGTCACATTAGGTAGCTTTTTAGCACACCATAGCCAAAGGCTCAAGTGAGCTTGTATGATCATTCATCGTATAAATTTAGTTTCAAGTTTGTGCATGGCAAATCGAGGGATGTGTGGGGGGGGGGGGGGGCAAATTGGGGCCTAATTTTTACATTTTCATCTTCTTCTTAAAAGTACAAGGTCAGATTTTCACCAAACTTGGCAGGTATTATTGCTGGAGTGTGAGAATGCATAGGGATTTGTACAAATGGGCACAATGCCCCACTTGTAGTTTCAAGTTCGTCCAAGACAGGTTGAGGGATGTGTGTGTGTGTGGTGGGGGGGGGGGGGGGGGGGGGAGGGGGTGAGTGGGATGCCAAATTGGGGCCAAATTGTTACATGTTCATCTTCTTGAAAACCCATGGGGAAAAAAATGGGCACACATATTGGCACTTCATATTTCAGTCGTTCGTAATATCATGCATAACTTTATGAACAGCTTTATGAAACAAAGCCCAGGACCAGATAAGGAGCCAGCTCTTCCACTGTGATCTTCTTTTCGAAAAATCCATGGTCAGATTTTTACATACATATCAAGTCTTTTTGCCAATGTGATAGAGTATATAAAAAGGACTTGCCCCTCCCCCCTCCCCCCCCCCCCCCAGTTTGCTATGTTCATTGGTAGTGGTCTGCAAGAATGCATGGAAGGTGAACTTGCGATACTCAGGTGAGCGTGAGACCCCCGGGTCTCTTGTCCTTGCTTGTGATGGGAGTGACGTATAGAGAATTGCAACTTACTTCTGCATGTATCTGCTTGTCTATTTCATTTCTATATCTGAGCATTGGTGTAAATACTTATTCTCTTGTTATTTACATGCTATCTGTATCTTATCATTGGCTACTCAAATACCACTTTGTAATTGGATTGACTTGATCATGTCGTAATGGAACTTTTTTTTCTTTTGGTAATGTTTGACCATGGGTGGAACATTCAGTCATGTTCTCTTTTAGGAGGTCATAGCTGATGTATGTAAGTAAAAAAAGAATGGCTATTGATACTTTATGATATGATGATGATGATGGATGTACACTGTAATAACAATAGTGGGTTTAGCATCTGAAAACATCACAGCTGCATTGTATCTCTGCTCTGCTTCAAATATTGTCATAGATAATAAAAGCAATTATGGTGCCTTGTTCATTTTGTCATTGGAACAACTAGAAATGAAACAAGAAGTGTAAGCTCAGATGTGAAGAAAATTTTACTAGAGAGGAAGAGCTTAGCAGCAAGAAAGGAGGATGAAGGAAAAAACAAGAAGATAAAAAAAAAAACCCCAACATTATTGCCTTACTAAAAGGATGTGGTCAAGGGTAGAGTTATTAGAAATCAAGTATACAAATTAGCAAGTACAGGTTAAAAAAAAAAAAGATACCTTCACATCCAGTGCACATTTCCAGCATTAAAAGGACTGCATTCTCAATGTGGATTATGATACCTGCACCTTTGAGCATATAAGATGATACAAATACAGAAGTTAATGTTAATACAGTATATGTTGTCATTTGTAGCATCTATGCAAAAAATGTGTCAAGTTCCACTACTAATGAAATCACTGATGAAAGGATTGTGTAAATCAAACTCACAACATTTCATCATCCACTCAATGTTGGTTGTTTTCACATGGAGCACGATATTTTTAAGAAGCAGATAAAGAGGAAACATGATTCTGTGCAAAATATATACATTTATATGCCAATACCATAAGTTAAGTATTTTATGATGCAGTCACTTTTGCAAATTTCATGCTATGTGATATTAGCAAAATAAAAAGTATGAAAATCTAGTTTACTGTGCAATGTATTTCCTCCTGAAGAGTGGCACAAGGTGTTATGTGTAACATATCAGCAGTCAATGAATCAAGCACAAAGAAAATATTTGCTCATAGAAATCCACTTTTACCTTGTTAGAAAAAATGAATATTTTCATGAAATGTTAACTCGTCTGGCTTATCTTTTTGAGGTATGCCGGTGTAATTGTTTAGGTCTTAAAAGTTACGGTGTGGAAAATGTTTGTTTTTTTAGATATGAAATATCAGTAATTTTTAATTCCATGAGAAAATTGAGTGTGGGATATTGTTTTTGTTTTGTTTTTTGTATGATGGCACTGCTCAAGATATCAGTGCTGCAGGTTTATTTACCTGGCAAGGCTGAGGAACATGTTAAATTTGCTCAAACCAAAAATGAGTGTAACAAGCACTATTTACAATGTGCATGGTAAATTTTACACTAGATTAATTAACAAATCAGTAATAGGAATACTACATATTTAATTATATTGATTATAGTTACTATTACTATTATTGTAGTTCATGTTTCTCCTCTTAGGAGTGATTAGATGTGAAATAGATTACCCATGAGTCATGCATTATACTGAACTGTGACATTCCAAGAGGCATTGCTTGCAAGAACTATTTGCAACTGAAGAATGGTCATCAGCTTTTAATGTATCAGAGACAAAATCTTTAGTGTGGCTTTTTAATAGGAATAGAGACAAAATAGTTCATTAATGTGAAATGGCAGTGCAGCACAGTAATACATACTCAATGGACAAACTTGTCAAACCTATGACTTTCCACATGCATTCATAATGTGTAGCCATTGACAGTAGTTTTGTGCATGCATGTGTTGAATAAATGAACATTGTATTGTATCAGCAGGGAAATTTTTCATGTAAGCTTTTTTCCCACATGTGAGTTGTGATGTGCTCTTCTGAGTAAGAGAAAAACAAAACTTGTGATACCAGTGTTTTTTGTATATGGATTTCAAAGTTATGATGAAGTATATACAGCAGTTATTATATGCAACATTTAGTTTTCAGTGCAATTATGCTAATTTTTGCAAAGGTTTCTTCAACATTCCTCTGAAAAGAGAAGTCAAAGAAATTCTGTGTAAACCTATCTCTTTCATTTTTTTTTGACAATCCATAAATTTTCTACCCCCACCCACACATAATGTGTATGGGGGTAATATAGGAATCACTCTGAGGTCAGGTGGCTGGGCAGCTGGTTGGTTGTCCGTTGCAAATTTTCTTGGATCAAACTACTCCCTCATTTTTATGAGCAATTGACATAAAATTTGGCATGTGTGACCACTATCAAAGGTAGATGTGCGTGACACCTTTTTCGTCAGTGTGGAATAATGGTTTGCCATGGTATCAGCAAATTTTCATGAAAATCATACAAAATGTGGATCACACTACTCTCTCAGTTTCTGAGCAATTAACCTAAAATTTGGCATGTGTTACCTCTATCATAGGTAGACGTGCAAGGAACCTTTTTTATCACTATGGAGTAATGTGGTTCCATGGTAACAGCAAATTTTCATGAAAATTGTACAAACTGTGGTGGTTTAAACTACTCTCAGCTTTTGAGCAACTGACCCAAAATTTGGCTTGTGTGACCGTTAACATAGGCAGATGTGCAAGACACCTTTTTTGTCACAATGGAGAAATGCGTTGCCATGATAATGGCACATTTTTCTGAAAACCACACAAAATGTTGTGGATTGAACAAATTCTCTCAGTTTTCAGTTGACCTAATATTTGGCATGTGTGACTGCTATCTTAGGTAGCTGTGCAAGACACCTCTTTTGTTAGTTAGTATCAGTTGCAATGGTAACGGCAAATTTTCATGAAGATCATACAAAATGTTGTCGATCAAAGTACTCTCAATTTTAAAGCAATTCAGTTGATGTTCCACACATGTAATCAATGTAAAGAGTAGTTGTGTACGACACCTTTTTCATGAGTGTAAGAAATCAGTTGCCAAATCATGCAAGATTGAGCTGCTCTCTCAGTTTTTGAGCATGTGAGTGAGAATTCGGGATGGGTGATCACTAGAATATGTTATCATGCAAGAGCTTGTTTGTAAGTGTTGATATGTCTGTTGCCATGGCAACAGCATTTTTTTATACAAATCATAGAAAAATATGCGGTTGAGCTGCTCTCTCGGTTTTGGAGTATTTGAGTTAGAATTTGGGACAGATGATTGCTGGAATATATGTTATCCTTCAAGATGCTTTTTTTTTTTGTGAGTAGTGATGTATCTGTTGCAATGGCAACAGCATTTTTTATGCAAATCACACAAAAATGTGTGGATTTACCTAACTTCCTCACTTTCTCATAGGTTTATGGAATAAAAATTGGATAAATTAATGGTTCAGCTTGTCACCATGGAGGCCTAGGGTTGAGGTGTGAAAGGCCAAAGGGTTTGTACATTTTTAACCATATTCTTTTCCAATATCAAAAGTTATACAAGTCATCTTGCATTTAATAGTGATTATGAGGTATATGCACAACTGTGGCTTGGGGGGGGGGGGGGGGGTTAAGACAAAGGTTAAGATTCAGAAATTTCACCATACTTAGCAATAATCATTCTTAGGGTTTAATAGATGTTGTTCAAATAGACTGTGGGATGGTGGGATCACCTCCCGTGATCCGAAATAAGTACAGCCAAACTGATTGCATTAGAATAGTCTTAAAGGTGACGAATACAAGTTTATGGCAGTGACAAAGGTAGTCCACGTTGGCACAATTAGGTGGTAACAATTTAGGGCCCTAATGCAGTGCTCCTCTTGTGGAAAGCATATCCTTGAAATCAGTTTAGGACACTCTTGTAGGTTTTGCCCATTGAATAAATTAACCTTGTTGTAATTTCCTTCAAAGTGCAGTGTTCATGGATTTGGCAGGAATCATCCCAGGGGGCAGGGAGTGCAGAGCTAATCAAAAGGGGTGATAAATAAATTGAGGGCCAGAACATTAAAGGGCTTTTTACACTTGTGTTTCTTAAACCCGGACTTTCTCTGACCCAGGACTATCGTTAGTCCCGTACCAATTTTTTCAGCTTTTTACACTCGCAAATTAGTCCCGTACTATCTCTTGTCCGGGGCTAAGGAGAAAACTGACCTTTTTACACTCGTATTTCTTAGCCCCGGGCTTTCCAAACCACATGAATATTCATAATTACGCTGTGTACTGTACACGTACTCGCACGCACCGGCAGCACTTGATTACCTCGTTTCTGATTGGTCAGTGAGGGTCGGACTTTGTCTCCGTCGGTTAGCCCAGGATTATTTTTTCGTTCTGTTTACACTCACTTGCTTGGCACCGCAATTGCGGCGCTAGCACCGCAATTGTGGTGCTAACCCCTGCTATTTTGCAGGGCCAGATAGTACCGTACTATCGGTGGGGCTAGCCCACTTTAGCAAAAACGAGTGTAAACAGAAAGTGGGCTAAGGATAGTCCCGTACCAACGGTGGGGCTAAGGCCCCCCCTTAGCCCCACCGTTGGTCCGGGGCTAAGCAAAAATTTACAAGTGTAAAAAGCCCTTAAGTTCCAGTCACCCAGTGGAACAAAGCTGTCAAGGCTGTCGTATCTTCAAGCTATATGCTTATTTGAAGACAGTCTTCTACATTCACATTCCCAATACATGTGCATGTACCATAATTCAGTCAGATCATTTGTTTCACTATCCTAAGTAGCTCCCAATGGACGTGTTTTCTTGTTCTTTTCTTCAATCTCTTAACAGCCCATTGTATACGTAAATTTCAATTAAGTTTGGATGTACACACTGTATGCCTTTTTGTGTTGCAAAAAGAAATGACTTTATTTCATTTGTAGTTTAATTTCAATGCAGAAACTTTGGAATAAATTCATTTCAATTGAATTGAAATTGAATAGGTAAACTGTAATTCGTGTAGAGCTTTGTATGTAAAGAATGATGCGTAATTGCTAGTGAGGCCCCTGAAGATGAAGTTGCAGTGCAGTAAATACAGTTTGAATATATCCTGAAGCTCAGGTGAACTTTTTGGACTCTTTTTTGAGCATCTATTTTTTTTTTTCATTTCATGTATGATCACAAAAGGACAATGTGCAAATCTTTTTATGATATTAAAAGTGTAAGAAATTTCCCTGAGTATTAGCATGTTTGTTCATCTGATGGTATGAACGTATGGTTGTTGATGAATTTGGGGGTATGATGTGTTACATTGTGCTAGGTAAGTGTGCAGCTCAGGACGTCACTGTTAATTAAAGTGAGTAATCCTGCACTGCTTCTCATCACAGGAGTTTTTCATTATTTCTTGTCTGCAGAGTGAAAAACAGTAAAGAAAGTGGTAAGTAAAGTAAAGTAATGATGTAATATATGGAATTTGTATATGACATAACCAAAAATGCAGACAAAAATATACTTCACATGTGATGTTCATTAGTTCTCGTATAGCGTATATGATTTGTTATTGTATCAAAGTTTGCAAGAAATAAGTAAGAGTACACTATTTAGTCATTGCCTTTGTGTTGTTCTGGTATGCTGCCTGCTATTACAGATTCCCTCGACAGTACATTTACTAATGTAATTAATCAAGAGTATCTGTGGTTTTAAATAATATGTTTTTATCTTATTTTTATGCCTCTGCCACAAAGTGTCGCCAGAGGCATTCCTTCCGTCCGTCCATCCTTCCGTCCGTAATTTTGTGGCAAGCATAACTAAAAAAGCGTTTGAGTTATTCTAATGAAACTTGACATGTATATGTATGAGTGGCTGAAGATGTGCCTATTAACTTTTGGGTGCCCATGCTCAAGGTCAAAAGGTCAAGGTCAAATGCTCAAAATTGCACTATTTCCCCCATATCTGTGCAATGCCTGAAGGTATTTTCTTGAAACTTTGTGTATACATGCAGAGCTACCAAGTCTCACGCATTGTGAGACTTAAAGGGACTGTACAGTACTGGTTGAGGTGGGAATTCATGTTTTGAACATTCCTAAGTGAGATAATGAGAAACCTCTTATGAAATATGAAAGAGCATGTAATTTTAAGAAGGATTCAACGTTTATTTGATGAAAATATTGGTTTTCAAACGGCTGAGATATCCAAAAAAGTGATAATAATAAAAGGCGACTGGCCACGCCTTTTATTAGGATCTCTTTGTTTCACCTTGTTTTTGGATATCTCAGCCATTTCAAAACCAATTTTCATCAAATACCAGGTAAACTTTTGACACCCCTTAGAATTGCATGCTCTTTGACATCTCATAGAGTGGTTTCTGAATATCTCGCAAAATGTTAAAAGCTAAATCCTCATCCCGACCAGAACTGTACACACCCTTTAAGCATTTAGGGTCTGTCTCACGATCTCACGCATGACACCCATTTTTCTCACGCATTGGGAGCATAGCTTAAAGACCTAATAAAATGCGTGCAAAATGTTTTAATATGCAAAAGAAATGTAAAATATATGTCATGATTATCAATGTAAATATGTTTTCAGTGTCGTTCCGGTTTTTATCGCTTCTAGAAACTCCCCCAAATATCACATTTTTGGAGGACCTCGTTGCAGTTTTTGCGAAAAAATACGTCACGTGACCAACACCCCTGAACCGATTGATGACGTATAAGCACGGAGTTGTGCTCAGTTAGCAGACGCCGCTCAGCACTAGCACTTAGATTACTAGCTTGGTACACGCGCGAACACGTTAGCTAGCCCGGCCAGGCCCGGCGCCCGGGCCCGGGATGTGCGCTCCCGATCGACTCACAGACTGTCGACATGTACGCATTAGTACCACATACATTATCACTAAGTTAGCTTGCACAAATACCTGGTACCTCGAGCATAATGTCTCCACCTATATGGGTAAACTTCGACATTGATGATGATGATGATGATGATGATGACTGCAGCTCTGACGAGCGGAGAAGAAGAGGAGTCACATGAAGTTGAAGGGGAAGATGGGGAGGGAGAGGCAGCCGATGAACTAGAACGTTATCGTGGGGCTGCACCTTACCGATATGAACCAGCTGCATCTCCCGCTGCCAGTGCAAGAGCGAATGAACATGGCACCAAGTCCGAGAATATAAGACCTCACGGAAACGATCGCCTGGGAAATACAGAGTGGTATGTGTGGTATGCCCCCATAATTTAACATATTAGAAAGAATATGTATTCTACATGATTGACACTGTAAGTTGTAACTGTTTGTCTACCCTAAGTAGTAGAAGAACAGACCCAGCTCGCTCACAAAGTGAGCGGCTACTCCGGCCACCGCAAGCGGGAGCGTCCCGGCCATGGCCTGGCCTGTCGGCCGGCGCTAGCAAGTTAAACTAGTAGATCTAACGTTAGTAGTAGTCTATGCGCTCGCTAGCTCGCTCCCCCGCCAGCGCTAGCCGCCGGCGACGGTGCTGTCGCTGCGCTGCGCTAGCCTTGCTAGCTCGCTGGCTATATGGCTAGGCTGGTCGGACAATCGATATCGACGACTCCGTTCTTTGACGTCATCACAATTTAGAAGTGATAGTGCGCCGCATGCGGCGAAAGTATAGAAAGTTTTCCAAAACCGAGGAAATTGCATCCATTATGTTAACAAATATAGAACAAAATTCAGAACAGTAAAAAACCCCGCACGACCACAGAATTACTTAGAATTTAACATTTAATATTATTACATCATTGAGAAAAAAATGTCTAAACCATTTTATTAGGTCTTACTAGGATTAAAGAGAGTTGCAATTGAAGGCATATTTACCTTTTGTCTTTCAAAATAGGTAAAAAATAGTCACTTAAGTATGCACCAGCTTGCACCATTAAGAGCTAAAGATTCAACAAGCTCCCTACCGTGGGAGGGCGGACACCCCCCTCCCAATCACCTCCCCTCGTTCAGTCGCTTCGCTCCTTCGCTTATGCACATGTGCGCGCGCCGAGATGCTGAGTCATGAAAATCTCACTCATAAAAATTTTTTGAACTTGGCATCTATGTACATGTACTACCAAATGAAGATTCTCCAGAGAGAATTTTGGGTCATGAGGTCAAAGGTCAAGTAAAAATGATAAAATTTCACTTTTTTCTCCATATCTCGCAAATGGTTCAAGGTATCGTCATGAAACTTGGTACATTGATAGGCATGTACTGACTGGCAGTAATTATCTAGGGAATTCAGGGGTCATGGGTCAAAGGTCAGGGGGTCAAAAGTCAAGGTATTCAACACATTTGTGACAAACTTGTCATTTTAGTATTTTGCCAATTACTTGTAGTGTGTGAAACTGTCATCACACACTGTCAAGACACTGTTCTATAGACCTACATGTATTAGGAGAACCATGCATTGTGGCAGAGGCATACCAGTCGCATAGCGACATTTCTAGTTTTTTTTTTTTTGTTTTGTTTTTTTTTTTTTAAGATTCTCTAATTCATGAGTTCTGGAGTCCCCAAGGGGTGGGGGCATGGTGCCAATCTGTGTAATATTCTGTCTCCCAAGTGATAATGCTTGCCAAGTTTGGTGACAAACTTGACCATGTGTTTTCAAGAAGATGAAACTGTAAAATTGAACCACAATTTGACCTCCCCCACCCCCACAAACCTGTTTCCACATGGGCCATGAACAAACTTGGAAGTACTGTCACTAATCTACTTACAGCACTAGCTTAGCTTATCACTCTTTTTTTAAATATATATAAAATGCTATTGTGAACAATAGTCCACAAGGTGTGACACTAAGTGTCAAAATCATGCCTCCAGTGCTGTGCACAACCCCATGACCTAAGCAAGGATTAACAGAAGCTGTTGAGAGAAGAATATCAAATGAAAAAGAAAAAAAAAATACTTGGGCCTAGTAAATAATGTGCTGTACAATTTGCAGAAGGTGGTTATGGACTCAACTGTTGAAGGAATGAGACCCTCTGTCACTGATTATGCCAACTTGGTCTTCTGGGAAGGTGTTCTAGACTCTGACTGCTGTGTGTACAAAACTCTGCCAGTTGAGTATGTTTTGGATATGGGTTCCTAGAGAGCATAACTCAGTGTTGGTAGGCTAAAGCAGAGTGTCCAGTTTAGATGCTACTCTCCTCGGAGCACCAAGTCTCTGTCCAGCTCTAGAAGAGATGTTCCTGGTATGCTTATTCCAGGTATGCTTCTTGTCAACTTTGATGCCTAATATCTCCAGCTCATCAACTTATTTGAGTTTTGTGTCTCCCTGGTACAAGTCTACCCTCAATGGTTGTCTCATTCTTGATATCATTAGAGCCTTGCACTTGGCTGGCTCAAAAGACACCCTCCCATATCCAGCCATATCCCTTATCCGGATGAGCGCCGGTCCCAACATGTCCAGATGAGATGAGAGGTCGGACTGTGTAATTTGTATTTTGACTTGTTTGTTATCTCTCATTTTCATTTTTCCTTTCCTTCCTTCTCGCCTCTTCCACTTGCGCTTATAGAAACATTAAGCGCATTACAAATGTAATGAATTATTATTATTATTATTATTATTATATTATTGTACAAAGACAATTGGCCTATAAGATTTGTAATTCCGAAGTTTTGTTAGTGTACTCACCTTTTCTCACATTTGGATTGATGAATCTTTGGAATAATGAAGATTACTGAATTGATTTTATTAATGAAGATCATTTTGGGATTATGAACCGTAGGAATAATGAACAATAATGAACCTTTGGAGTATCGTCACAGGTAACGTTCGTAATAACGTACCCTATTTCGTTTCCGATTTAAAGAACCCATGCATGTATCCGGTAGGCCTATATCAGACTTTGTGTGATTCGTAATAACGAACCTTGATTCATTTCGAATTAACATATAATAGGGCAAGTTCTCCTCGGAAACGGTTGGTGACACAGGCAGGGAACGAACGCAGAGCGATTTCTATTTACACACACTGTTCAAAATGTGAAGCGCTCGCCCATGTACAGACGCTCTGTAAATGTTTGTCTTGATATAGTAAACGATCTGCATTTCGTTATAACGAAGCCCATTTCTTTTGTTTTTCTTTCTCAGTGGCGCTCAGAAATGATTTCGTTATAATGGAAATTTCGCTATAACTGTGTTCGTTGTAAGTGAATTTTGTACCATAGATTTCAGTGACGATAATTTTGTGACCTTAATTTTTACTTCGTTATAATTGTGTTCGTTATAACGGGGATGCACTGTAATTGACATCGTTGCTGTTGGCTCTGGGATGTCTATCTATACACGGCTGCACACATGACCTTTTGTGTTTTCAGGGACACTGTGAACCATATGAATTCAAAATCTGAAGGATATTGATCTGCGCTGGGTCATAGTGGATGACAAGTCCTTCCAGGCAGTAGACGACAATCCCTCCCCCAGTTGAGTTGAGACGGTCTCTGCGGCAGCACGTGAGTAGCCAGGGATAGTAATACGGGTAACTCCGTGCTTTACTGTAGAATCTAGGAAGGTCTGCACAACAAAGATGGCTTGATTTTGTGGCAAATGTTACTCAGTTCTCCTATGTTTGATTGTAAACCGCTAATGTGGACTTCCAGTATAGTCAGATCCGATTCTCGTACTCGTGGGGCAATCAGGGGTCGACTCCGTTTAGGTCCTTCTGATCGAGGCTTTCTGTTTTTGTCTCTAGCGAGATAATTGAGTACGGGACACTGGTTTGCTGGCCCAGTATCCCAATAGAGTACATTTAAAGAAATCCACTCCCAAATTTTATTAATTTCATAAGAAAGAGAAACAATTCCCCGCAGAACAGTGCAAAAATTATCAAAATTGAATAAGAAATAAATCTTTTCAAAATTTTTCGGAAAACTCTTTTAGACCAGTCGTTATGAATATTCAAATCAGCAAGTTGATTGTGTCATGCTCTCACAAATTCTTATTCATTTCATATACGGAAACGACAAAAATCGCATAGTTCATCTAATTCTGTATATATATACAACTTGCCTTTAAACCATCCAAAATAAGAATACACATAATTATGTTAACTAATATGTTATGGAATGGGAATATGGTTTTACCTGTATTAGCTAAAAAAAAAAAAATTTTTTTTCGGAATTTCATATATAACATATTTGGAAAACTTGTGAGGGCATGACATCAACTCGCTCATTTGGATATTCAAAAAGACTGGTAAGGAAATGTTTTCGAGGAAATGTGAAATGTCAAAATGTCATATCTTCCTCATTTCTTATCCGATTTTTGTCATTATTGGGACGTTCTGTTGGGAATTATTTTCTCTCTTTTAGAAATTATTTATGGGGTGGATTTCCTCTTTAAGCAGTGCGGCGGGGATGTCTGCTTTAATTACATGACCTGAACTTGAAACATCCTAGGATTCATAGCAGTTCGGGTATAGTGGAGATCAGTACCACTTGATCAAGGACTGGGTGGTAAGCAGAAAAGAGTGGTTCTACAGAACAAGATTTGTATGGGGCTTCCCCCCCCCCCCACACACACACACACACTCCCTAGGCATTGTGCCCATGGGGGCCCAAAGTGGGGAGTGGTACCCAATAGCACAAATATAATGATATTCTAGACTCAAGCGATAATACCTACAAGTTAGGTGAAAATCTGACCTTGAAAACAAAAAGATGAAAATGTGAAAATTTGGCTCAATTCGATTTCCTACCCCCCCCCCCCCCCCCTCCCCCCGGACCTACTACCAGATCTGCCATAAACAAACCTGAAACTTCAGTCACCAGTCTACTTACTGGTATAGCTCTAACTTAGCTTATTACTTCAGGTTTGCGAAATTTGTAAAGATTCCTTAATTCAGGGGCTTTCTCCCCCACCCCAGGAGTTCCCAAAATAGAAATGGTGCCCATTTGTACAATTTGTGTTCTATCACTCTAGCAATAATGCCAGCCATGTTTGGTCAAAATTTGATCATGCATTTTCAAGAAGAAGAGGAAAATAAACAATTTGGGCCCCACTTTGGACCCGCCACCGGGCCCCAAGTGGGGCACCTGCAGATCCGCCATGAACAAACTTGAAAATATGTCACCACAGTACTGAATTATAGTACTAACTTTAGCGTTATCACTTCTGGTTCTAGAGAATACTTTTAAAGATTCCTTAATTGGGGGGGGGGGGGGGGCAGGGATAGGGCCTCCGTGGAATCCGGGGGATATGGTGCCCATTTGAAGAAAAAAAATGATCCTATCACCCAAGGAATGCCACTTGGAAAAGTTTGATGAAAATCGGTCATGGGGTTTTCGAGAAAAAGATAAAAATCCTAAAAGTGTGTACCACATCGCTCAATTTTAATTCTAATTAGGCCTATGCAAAAGCTCCCTCCCGTGGGAGGGAGATGTCCTCACGCCCCTTTCCCGCTCAGTTCACTTTCATAGACTTACAACACTCGGGGCATGGAAACATTTCCAAACATTCCAATAATTCCAATAAAAGTATGCATGCAGGCCTGCTGCCTGACGATGATTATCTTGGGAAGTTTCGTGTCATGGGGTCAATGGGAAAGGATCAAAGGTCAGGTTAAAATGCTAATACTGAACTGTTTAATACTGAAATTACCTTTTTTTATCCGTACCTTGGAAATGACTCGATGCACGTAATACTCCATAACACTTATCCCGTACCAACACCCTCTCCCCGCTCGGTTCAACTCCATTATTTTTATCATCATTATTATTACTATTTTTTCACATAGAAGATGTACACGCGGAACAAGAGGTGACTGATAAATTCGTACCACGATTCAGCCATTTGCATTGTCCCTATACAGTGTATATATATATATATATATATATATATATATATGATGCTTAATTACTTGAGCATAATGGAGGAAAAGAAGAATAAATGGAAGAAAATGATGGAAGAAAATGAAGAATCATCTGTCAAATCCAAATTCAAATGAAATGAGAGAAGGAGCAATATCAACAAAAATGGTAGGAATTTGAATCGATTTCTCAAATTAGGAAGACTGGAAGTAATATTTGGTCAGTGAATTTATCTCAGGAATTCTAAAATTACTAAATTCAGGGTTCTCTGAAATACAAATGCATTTTGATTCGTGTTGATTTATGATACCCTCAGCATCACTTTTGCGGTGAAACGAATATCTAAAAACATTCCATATATTTTTAACTAATTTTTCTTCTATTTTTCTTCAAATTACCTGGATATGCCCACAAAAAATCCTTCCAAACCAATATTCCTGTTGTGACCTCATCTGTCAATCATTGCATGTCATTTTTCCAATTTTTACTTTTGTGCCTTGGACGACAAAAACGAATTTGTTCACTCATGCGTGAAGTTTCCATTTATATTGACCTGATAGGTTGATGGCCAATTAAATTACCTTTAATATGGTATATAATACATTGATTTTCATCAAACTCTTCTATGAAAGTATGAATTCTAAAAAGTGCTTACTTTCTTTTTTGCTGAGCGTATATATATATATATTATACAGTGCATATCAAAGAGAAAAAGGTAATTCAACTTTGAAGGGCTACTATTTCATAATTGTTAACAATGTTGGTTGTGAGGAAAGGGAAACTTTCTCTTTCCATTGAACCTAATTATGTTGACAAATGTCATGCGCATGAACTTGAAAGACAATGACAAATTGCACTTTTTCCAAATTTTGAGTGTCACATGAAGGAACAATGAAAAATCTCACTGAGTGGATGAGATCTGTCAATGAAAGTGGTCAAATTAACAGGCCAGCCTGCACGACCGCAAGTTTATGTTTTTAGGGTTTCTTCTAACCTTTTATGGTCCATAACCTTCAACATAGCCACGTTGCCGATAATTTGGTCACTCCCACAAAGGCTAACCCATTTTCTATTTTTCTCGCTTCATATTCAAGACATCATGGTTTGTCGCTGCGAGCTATGTGTTGAATATAAACAGAGAAAATGGGCTCTCTGGGTTATTGGTCTTTATCGTAGTGACCAAGTTATCGGACAGGTGGCCATGTTAATGGTTATGGACTATTGGTTATGGATGAAATGTTAGAAGAAACCATGAACACAAACCTAAACACACACAAAAAAGAGTTCTTCCCTCCTCACAACTAACATTGCGCTCTCCATAGCTGACAATTATGAGCCCTCCAAAATTGGATTACATTTTTTTTTGATAGGCATACACGTATATATATATTATATATATATATATATATATATATATATATATATGTGTGTGTGTGTGTGTGTGTGTGTGTGTGTGTGTGTGTGTTTTGATTCACCAGTGTATATGTCATGTCCAATGAACATACTTGGTAAATGTTCCTATTCATTTTGTGTCGCTGAAGGGTAATAAATGGGACATTCGTTATTTATGCAAGGGCCCAAACTGAGTAAAATATAAAGGTCTGTGTTCAGAGCCTAAGACTTTATAGTCAACAGCGGAAAACGACACCCACTAAGCCTAGCCTGTCATAACCAGGTTCTGGTTTCAGACGAAACAACGTACTCCCTATACTCTGTTAAGACACGTATGACGAAAAGTTTTATTTGGCGCTCAAACTTCACATCATGTTCAATTCGGCGCAAGAACGCTTGAAATTATTTTTCTCTCCTAATTGCTTGAAATAGTCTCGAAGAGGCTAGGAATTAATACAATAATGAACTTCGTATTATTTTTTTTCTCAATAGGTTACCTTCTCTCCTAGACATCGAAAATTCGTATTTTTAGGAGCTTACTTCTTCTTCTGATTCCGTCGCCTTTCCCTGCCTGTCGTCTCCTTGTTAGAAATTCGTTTATTTTCCCGCCATGCCGTCAAGCATAATGAGATGATCAATAATCAGAAAACTTATAGTTGCACCATCACGAAATATACACCAATGATCATTATGTTAATTCCTCACCCTGATTTTCTTTTCCGTTGTGTATCATCCCACAAATCAGTGAAACTTTTTTTTTTATGGGGGCATGCGATGGCTGCCAACCCAGTGATGAATTACTCTGTGAGAATTAGTATTTTACTCTTTCCAATTCTCCCTGCCTCTTTCTGTAATGCGCCTTATTCAGTGTTATTAATTTATCTATTTATTTATTCTTATTCTCCATCTCTTCCTCTCTCTTTCTTGTAAAATATCTGGTAATAAGACGATCACAGGTAGCACTTCAAGGGTTAACGATGTGTGCCGATATTCGATAGGCATGGGAAATCTGAAATGCCGGAACACTGATTCTCTTGAAGGCTGCTCGCCTAGTACATCCTTGGTGTAATCAGACCTTTCCCTACTTTGCTGAGCGCATTCCAGTAGAATATATGTCGCGGTATCCTCAGTCATTTTAGATTTACAGCGCACTATTCTTGAGCTCCCTCTCGCTCTTCAGTTTGTCACCTTCATGATATTTCCGGAAAAGTTATACCTGTCCAGAGTGATACACGGTGAAGCAGATTCTCTCTTACCTTCATGCGGATGGGCGGAATTTTGGCTAAACATTCTAATTGTGCATAATAGAATACTACTTTACATTATTCAGAATATATTTGTACAGAGGGTGACAATTGATGAAAAGAAATGTATTTATGTCATAGTACATATTCACTCCTCTTAATCAATAATCTCTTTCTTTCATTTAATAAACCTTGTTCGCCTGGGACTGTGCAATGCCGGAATTTCGGAGCCTGGGTATATTTGTTCCAAATTCATCGTGTCACTGCCAACAACCATGTAGGGATAGCCTGGTGGTGGTGTCGCTGCCCAAAAAACAGTAGACGACAGATTCGAATCCTACTGGTTCCTTTTCCGACATGTTCTTTAAAGTGTAGATCAGGAGTTGCGATCTTTAATACAAATACAAGTAGAAAGGCTGGAATCGAATAAAAGAAAAATCTATCACACTACCTAATCACTCCTCTGATTTAATAACCTCTTCATTTCACATATTGGTCTTAGACATTCTAAACATCTTCCGCAGTAAGCTTGCGCTGCAATCATCTGTTCTTGAAGAGTTCACGTTTCTTAACATGAACTCTTCTTGATGTTGGAGTCGACGTTGATCGAGTTCCGACACTCAAGCAAAGCATTGAGAGTTTGATTGAAGATAACCAAATAAGGAAATAAATTGAAGTCGGATATTTTAACGATTTTCTTGAAATAATCAAATTGGTCATTGTCAACCAATTCAGTGCAAATTAAATGAGTTTGTACGAAAGAAAAACTATTTTGCATTCACAATCAAACATATCCGTTTTGTAAGCCATGATTTCTTCATTGTTACGATTTAAAAATTATTTCATGCGCAGGACATTTTATTCTCTTTCTAACTCGTCCGAAGAGCCACACTCACAGGATATTTGTAAGGTGAGGTCATAATTATCATTCAATATACGTAATCCAAATTATGTGATAAATTTTGATGAAACTTCCATAGATTCTTTCCATGCTCGAATCTGCTGTACTCTCTAATTTCAATAACAACAAAAATTGTGGCATGTCTCTTAACTGTCTATACGTATCCTCGCTTTAACATGACATCTGAGTAGGTGATGATACTGTAACATCATTGTCACAATGTCACCTGTCGAAATGAGGCGTTACAAAATAAGTTTAAAAACATAACGTGTGTGGTATCAGATGTCGTATTTTATAACTTCTTTTTTATTCAGAAAATTCCGCATTTAGCTGGAGAAGTCTGTGCTTCTCAGAGTCGAAAGGTCATCAATTCTACAGGAAAGTGCAAGGAAAGTGCGCTCACTGATATTGTCTGTCAACAAGCATGCAACACAGGCTGCAGGTAGTACGACGTCGAGTATCCTAAGTAGTCATGCTTTCACGAGCATTGTCAAATGTATCTTTTAACGAAGGATATCATAAGCCTATTAAAGGCAGCTGCAATGAGCCACTCGGGTGATCGAAGGCACCATTTGAGCCCCCCTCCCTGGTTACAAGTAGTTCCCTACTGATTGTGATTAAAGCAGCAAAATCGGAATTGTGAAGAAACTTTTATATACCATCTTATCAATTGGTTTAATACATGTATCTGTATGAATTGTTGTAGGCCTATGTGACATAATGACTTGCTACAATTAGGTAACGTCATATTGATGCTCATCCGTCGCGTCTTAGCAATAGATCGTTTGTGTAATGTATGAAAATTTATGGATTCGTTTTTCCTACCGACTATACTGCTCCCTCCAAGTAATTTCTTATCGGCAGGATGTCACTTAGCATTTATTAGTTGTTTCTTGTAGGTAGGACAAGCCTCCGGCAAACTTTGTGGTTGTTAAGGTAATCCTTTGCGAAGAAAGCATGCTTAGCATTTGAATACACTACAGCGACGGTATTTTGTTTACTGCCTGTACGTAATAGCCCTTTATAGACCGTTTCTGTGATGTATTGCAATTTATGGATGTTTCATTTCTTGCAGCCTAGTAACGAAGGTTTCCTTCAGAATAGGCTACATCTTTCTTAATCTTGGCGAGTTTTGAGGCGTACTTTCCTCTTTGTACGAAAAGAAAATGTCCTCGACAAGGCGCCAAGGTGTAAGTTTCAAGAAGTTACATGTACCTCCTTTCTTGTATGAGTCTAAGGTCCCTAGACGAGGGGACACGATGAGTTTTTCGAGAAGTCACACTTTCCTTCCAGCTAGAACCTCGCCTTGTCTGAAGGCGAGGTTCTGGCCATTTTGTTCTTGTTGCCCCTCGTTGGACCAAGACATGAAAATGCCACTTACATTTGTGGTATGATCTGGTTACCACCGATATTTGAAAGAGTTGATAGTCTCCTAGACGAGTTTTAACGAGTTCTAGTCTAACTTTCTCGTCCTGAACGAAGTACTTTCAGTATAATTTTAGTTACGTTTAGATCGTTTGTAACAAGTCGTTCTATCCCTTTCTCGTCCTAGACAAGGCGCTAGAGAAGTCGCGTTCTCTGCACGTTTCAATTTCCGTAGGGTAGGGTTCCGAGCGTATTCCTCGGTCAGCGCGAGACGGGCCAAAGGCCAAATTTTCCGTTTGGCTATGGTTTATTCGATGTCACACTGAGAGGTGTACTGCAAACAGCGTGCTTCACGCCGAAAAAAAAGAAAGAAATGGCGCTCATTATCTTAAACTGGTGCGGGAAATAGAATGATCTTTCGACCCTTTGCCCTTTGCGCCTTTAAAAGGGCATTGTAACGGATTTTTATGCCTCCGCAACAAAGTGGTCGGAGGCATTATGTTTTCGGGTCGTCCGTCCGTCTGTCCGTCCGTACGTACGTCCGTCCGTACGTCCGTCCGTCCCGTTTTGTTTTTGTCGCTATCTCAAGAACCGTGTGGTGGTTTTACATCAAACATGGTATGAGGGTATATCCTTGGGGGATAATACTTTGTGTGGATTTTAGGGTCACAGGGTCAAAGGTCAAAGGTCACAGGTTATTTTGTGAAAAAAAAAATTGAAATTTCATGTTTTTCTCCATATCTCGCAAATGGTTCAAGGTATCTTCATGGAACTTAGTATATATGCTTGTACCGATGGACAGTGATTATCTAGGGAATTTGGGGGTCATGGGTCAAAGGTCAGGGGTCAAAGGTCAAGGTCAACTCCTCAAAATATCACTACTTTCCTTAAATGCAATATGCCTGAAGGTTTGTTTTTTTTTTTTAACTTGATGTATGGCATGTATTACCCAATGTATATTTTTGGGGAAGTTTCTTGCCAAAAGGTCAAAGGTCAAAAGGTAAAAGGTCAAGTGAAAGTGCTAAATTGAACTTTTTCCTCCATATCTTGAAAGTAACTCAAGGTATCATCATGAAACTTACATATTTATGCATGTTCAACCTAACAGTGATTCTCTTTGGAACTGTGAGGTCAAAGGTCAAAGGCCAGGTTTAGATAATGCTATTTTCCCATTTGATACTGAAATTATACTTTTTCTCAATACCTTGAAAATTACTCAATGCATAAACTTATAAAAGGGTCAAAAGTCAAGTAAAAATCATCAGTTCCCCAAATACCTGCACTCTGACATTTTAATCATTCATCCAATTGAACCTAGTTCTAGGAAAGTGAACATTCAGCACATTTGTGTCAAACCTGTCATTTTAATATTTTGCCAATTGTGTGAAACTGTCATCACACATTGTCAAGACATTGTACTATAGACCTATTAGGAGAACCATGCATTATGGCGGAGGCATATCAGTAGCCGTAGCGATATATCTAGTTATTTTTTTATATGTTCTTTTAATTCTAAAAGACCCAGCGGTGCAAACAGAATCAAAATTTCATAACGATTTAGTCCGTAATTTCATGTTGAAAATGGAAATTTTTGGGCGAGAATTATGCTAATTAGCTGACGAGCCCGGATGTCGTGATGTCACAGGTGCCAAATATATCACTGATTACAAGCCCTCGCATACGCGTGCGTTAAATCGTGGCGAGTAGCAGACTACGCTTAGGCCCAATTTAGCTAGCAGGCGGCACTTGTGTACTGTCCTATCCATGCAGCTGTCTCAAATTTCGCTGAACCAAATCGCACCAAAATTACAGGATATACTTCTGGGCCAAAACCATTAAAAATGTACAATTCAGGTTTTGAAATTTTGAAAAAATAAAGTTTTCTCAAAAACATTCCGACAACGAAAAATTGCTAGAGGATACACTGAATTTCAACTTAAACAAAAATGAGCAACAAATATTGCAAACTTTTTATGTTCTGAAATTTGAAGTTGAACATGAAAATTTCACCACTGTAACTTACGTTACTGCGCTTATTTTTCTTTGACCATATTCATTCTGTTTAGGGATGGACAATTTAACTATCCTTCTATTGGTGGATAGTTTCGAAGATACGACCATTCTTATTTCAATGTGCCTGCTATATTTTGCATTCATTTGATGAGTTGCTGTAACCGTGAATTAAGATATTGATAGATATGATGGAGGTTGTTAACTATGTAAAGTTAGATTGTTTCCTGTGGTTTTTTTATTCGTACACATAGAACTTGCAGAAAACTGCCAAATGATTTTAGATGGATTTGTCCTGCACATATTCTCAAACAATCTCAGTCACCATATGACAAATGAAAATGTGACTGTTTAAACCTTGGTAACGTTTGTTACGCATATGAGTCACGTATGTTACATTAATATATTAAACACTAAAAAAGAAGATAGATTTTAAGAGTTCTAATAAATATCAAAAGTACCAGCGTTGCAAGACCTTCAGTACTTCTGGAAGCAGATTTATTTAATTGTCGTCTGATTTTATCGTCCTTATAGTATATACATTTGGCCAAAAATGAAAAATTGGAATACAATATTTAGATTTCAAGAGTTTATTTTGTCTGAATATCATGAGTTTCACTGCAAAATTACCTGTTGAAGTGCCCTGTTTAAAACCAAAGGAATGCACTTATATAAGAGTCACAAAAGACATTGTCAAGAACCCCTAAAATGTATCAGTGTGTACTATAAACAATTGTAACGTATGTTTCAAATGTTTCCAGATTGAAATATTAATCACTCGAAAGTGGAGATGCATTGGAAAGTGCATTAAAAAGGAATGATGCATCGCTAAACAACATTGCACAGTGTGAGTGCACAAACTGGTCAGCACTTAACTGTTTAGCATATTAAAGTTTACATCAATAAGGTATATCGGGCATAAGAGTGAAAAATGTGAAATAAATCACATCGAGCCTATGAAGTTTAAAATGCAAACACCAGCACTGCTTTATGATTAATAATGCATGATTATCACGAGTTTCATTAATGAACAAACCATGCATTATTGTTGCTTAAAACATACAGATTTCTTGGCACATTATTCAATAATGTGCTAAGAAATCTGTAAGTTTTAAGCAACAATAATGCATGGTTTGGGTAATAGTCACAAAAATACAGAATTATGAACAATTTAAGAGTGGTCACGTAAATAGACAGCTTTCTCACGGTTTTAGATTGAGAGTATAACTGACCTATGACACACTAGTCTATAAAGACAACAATGATAAACACAAAAAGGCGCACCTTTCATAATTTGGATACCCCCCTTTTTTTGGGGGGGGGGGGAGAGGCAATGGAAAAGGCATAGAAATGTCAGAAGAACAAATTGCAGTTCTTCTATTTCCATTACATAGAATAAAAGTTCGGTGACCTATAAAATGTTTTCAGTGGACATCATTATAAAAGACAACTGTAAACTCACAATCTAGTATTTTTCTGCAAAAGGCAACTTTCAATAAAAGGCATACTGGGTAAGAGCCAGTGTAGGAGAGAATAATGCAAAAGTGGCGAGTTGTATTATAGTGAAATTATATAAAAGTTGGTATAAGAGCGTTAGTATGACGCTTTCTTCTATTTTCTTGGTTAAACTTCATATTTTCATTAATATCTCGGAATAGTTAGATTGGGTAGAAATTTTCATGGATGATTTTCGGTGCATAAACGAGGAAATTTACATATATTTCATCCTTTCAATTTGATATCTACAAGCCAACACTTTTATACAGTACCTTTCATTGTAAAGCATACATAGGTATACATCATTAGCAAATTTTTAAATTTGTGAATCAATTTCCTTGTCAATCCTTGTCAATCAAGTCGACATTATCACCTTCATTCACCCTTTGCTGAGATCGGTTTAAGTCTTCTTTTATTTTCTTGCCGAACGCTCTGTGCTTTTTAACTCTTTCATTTGTTTTCTGCGCTCTTGTTTTTCCCAACTCTTAAGATTTTCCACAGGAACGTAATACTTTTTTACACGTTGTTTCTCGGATTTACTCTCTAAAAAAATCGAGTGAAAGTAATCACTCTTAATGGGGTGAATAAAAAAAAGAGTGAATTTAGAGTGAAAATGTTCATTTTCACTCTTTTTAGAGTGACCTCAGGGACCACTCCTAAATCTTCGAGTGATCCCTGAGGTCACCCCAAAATGAGTGAAATGAACTTTTTTTTCACTCAAAATTCATTCCAATTTTACTCTAAATTCACTCTTTTTTTGTATTCACTCCATGAAGAGTGAATATTTTCACTCAAATTTTTTAAAGAGAGTACGGAAGGCTTCTTCTCCAATCTTTTCCTTTTTCCCTCTTCAGTAATCGGCCTGAATCTTGGCTCTTTATTTTCCCATTTTGACCTCTAGGAACCGAAGGAGTAATGATAAGATTCACTTAACAGAGAAATAAGAAAATCCATACTGCAAATCAGTAATAAGATATTCTTACATAATCACGTAACCTACGTTACCTCTAATTACAAGGAATGAAGTGTCACATAATGAATTTGGTAGACTACAGTCACTATAACTTTGAAGTAAATGATATGATAATTAAAATGAAAACCATTATTTTCATCATTCATATATCATTAACATACATATTGGATTGATTTTGATAGAGTGATTGAAACCTACGTTACCAGGGTATTCAGGGCCTCATTGACAATGATTATCGCCAAAAAGAATGGTTAGTGCAAGCGTAAAATTGAAATATGTTTTTCATCTGTTTATTTATGGATATTAGTCTTTTTTAGGATAAAGCTTTGGTGAAAAGTACGACAGTGTACATGCAGATGTAAAATTGAAACCTACGTTACCTTAAGTGAAACCTACGTTACAATATTGACCCTATGTTTAAGTACCTTAATGTTGTATAAATATCTGAGTGTGATGTAAACTTATTATTCTCCTCGACAAAACAAACACCAAAGTACTTGCTTATAGTAAAAAAGTACCAATATTTGAATGTGATTACGCTAAACATGACTTTGAAAATATATATACCGTTCGCTCAGATACTGAGAAAGATCTCGTGCAGTCCATTCCCTGTGAGTCGTCAACGTGATGTGCCATTTTGTCGCAAGGACTGTTTCTATGCAACTATGGAGTAAGATAGCTCTAGATAGCACTTGTTATCGATGAATGGTTGCAATGTTAGTGAATCTAATTAAGATTATTTTTTCGGGGGTAACGTATGTTTCGGTAACGTAAGTTACATCAGACCTTCGATGTGACTTTTTCAAGCGATTAGTAATGGCTCAAAATTGAAAACTCAGTGGAGAGATTGGGGTACCGTATGCCTATGTTTGGCATCTTCCTTGTAACATTTTCATTTTTAATTTTCCATAGCGGTGGTAACGTATGTTTCATTTCTTAACCATACGGTCTGACACATATTAGTGCTTGAAGCTTTTTCTCTGCAGCAGATAACCAGGTGGCACAACTATTGTTTACAGCATTGGACGAGACATTTTCTAAGTTTTTAGGACGGATAATTCACAATTTCAACCCCAGGGAATGTTTTAAAGGAAAACTTGAAATCATGGTAACGTATGTTTCACAGGCCTTTGCGACAAATTTGACTTGTAAAATAATTCAACTGAACAGTTTTCAATTATATTTCTTTTTATTCTAACGTGTAGGCAAATGGCTTAATTTGCCTTAGAACAAGTTTTAATGAAAAAAGATCATGCTTTCATTTGCATAATAGTAACATATCGGCAAAACTATTAATTTGCGACATGCTGTTTTTGGCGGGTTTACCATCTTTATGAATGCATAACTTCCGAAAGAATCATAACTGGATGTTCAAATTCTCGGCAGTTCTAGTTAACAATGTACTAACGGTAACTATTACCCGAAACTTATGACAATCGGTCGTTGCTTTATTTTTTCTTTGGTAAAACTATTGCGACAAGTATTTCACTAAATTGTACATATTTAGTGGTTTTGAACCTTCTAAGCATATTTCAAAATACTGTATTATATTTGAACGAAATCGGTAATCGAGAAGTATCAATATTGACACCGACTTTCAAGTTGTCACTCAAAAAAACCTCACTCTTCGCGAGAGATCTTGGTAAACGCAACATGCACAATCTAGAACTGAAATTAGCCGACTAGTACTGTGCGAACGGGGAATTTACGCGGGAACTAAACTAAAAAATGTCATGATTTTGGCGATTTGTGTGATTTACGAACTTTATTTTTAATTCAACTTAGCTCAAATAATTTACAAATTGATTTTTTGCTCCCGATTACTTGAAAGATTTGTCTCATGATTATAGATGGCTAACTTCAGTCTGTGCGTGCGCAGGCAAGTAGGGCTACTATACGCCGCGATCACTCTTGTTTAGTCGTACATATACAGAGCAGATTGTTTTTAGCGACGACAGGAAAGTCGACAATTTCACTTACGCTTCCCGATTTGCGATTTGGTTCCAATTAGCGTGAGCAAGTGGACATGAGTCATAAAATGTTTCTTGTGATTTTGGTGCAATTTGGTTAAGTGAATTTTGAGATATCTATATGGATACGGAAGTACTCTAGCACTATGCCTACACCAGCGCTTGGATCGCGAAGCGGCGGCACTGTTTGTATAACGTGGTCAGGCCACTCTTCCGAGGTATCTAAGTTAGTCCTTGGTGTTAATACGACCACCATGAGATTTATCTCGACTACAAAAACATTGAAAATCCATAAAGCAGATACCTTACCTGCAAAATTCAGCACAGAAACAACAGGGCCTGCAGCACAAGGGCCTAGATCTAGCGGCAACGCTAGTCCTTGGAGTCTGGACTTTCTTCAAGTTCTGGCAGCAGGGGTATGTATTGCATACTTAAAAACGTTTACGCTGTGCCTATGGCGCTGTGCACGTACAGCTGTCGACGGGGCGGCGAGTAGAATCTTCTCGGTCCTTGACTGCTCACTAGTCCTAGTCCTAGTTCTAGTCTAGAGTCTATATGTACTGAGTGCCGTTTTCTTCTAACTAGGCGTAAACCGTGATTGCCGTTGACTATTTTTTGGATTCAGATTTTAAGAATCACTCAGTCCTCATCTTCGTTAGATAGTTTGAACTGTGATGTCGAACCATTATCGCTCATCATCAATGCATAGTTAGTGCAACGTTACTTACACACAGTTTTCTATGGGCAGCACGTTCGGACAATGATGCCAATTTCATTTTGCATATCTGGAATATTCCCCACAAATTTTATCTAAATAAAAAGCTTTTGAAGAGATTCCTTTTAAAAATTAATAAATATTGTTTAACATGTTTATTTCAGCTCCATATTGCAATTTTACTGAATAACAATTTTTGCAGTACTTCGTGTGAGATTTCATCAGTAAATTGACATGTGTAGTTCGTTTTGCTAAAGTCGGAGGTTGGCACCTGTGACGTATGCCAAATTGTGTGGATCGTTCCTTGGCTTGCTTGTTTTCATTTTTGTCAAAAAATCATTACAGGCTTATCCTGGGTTTTAGAATCCTCTCTTTCCAGTTGTAGGCATCAAAAAATGTAGATTAGAATTATCAGACAAGTAGAAAATGTCAGTACAGGTTTCTTTTAACACCAGAAAAGACCACGAAAGGAAGCATAAAATAAGGCCCCCAAACATCTTCGCGTGAAGTGTGAACGGAGTCAAATGATTCCAAGAATGAAAAAAAAGAAGTCTTTCGTTAAATCCTTGGATCCAGCCTCACAGAATTTTCGTTGAACTGGCGTATGGTAGCGTACTATTGCCTAGGCATGGCGTACAGAAGTGTAGTGTTGCGTAAACTTGCGTATAAACTGCGTTTGGGCGTCCAGTGCTCTACTCCGAACGTACGCGAAAAAAAATCACTATGATTATTTTTTCTCTTATCCCGCGTACCCCTTTGCATATTATTACGTAGCCCGGCGTAGGCACAGCGTAGGGTAACGTAAGCTCGGCGCAATAGCTACAAAACACTACGCCAACTCCACGCAAACCCGGTGTGAAAGCCCCTTAAAAATGCTGCGCCCCTTAAAAATGCTGCGAAACACCTCATTTCGATAGCAGTTTCAAGGTCACTTAGCCCCGTCACACTATCAGCGAGCGTATACCTATTAGCATACATCTTTTGGGTTGGGGTTTTTTTTTTCTCGAAATTTGACAAAATCTAGTGTTCAGCGAACTGGCGAACGTAGCAGACGTACTCTTAACTAATTATGAGCGTATTCTAATCGTATTACTAGCGTATCGGAGGAATTGCTTGTAAAGCCCCTTTTACATTTTCAATATTGCTTCACTGATGACCACGGATCGTCATCCGTGGTGTTCCGGCATGCAAAATAGCGATTTTCCTCTCAATGCCGGCGTGAATACGATCCCAACTGGGTGTCTACACGGAAAAGTACGGAGGCTACTCGGATAAGTACGGTGCCTACACGGACAGACACGGAATGAACGCGGACCACAGCGGAAACGATACGGAGCAAACACGGATATCAAGGAAGAGCACGGATGCAACTGGGTCCCTTCGCGGTCTTTACACGGATATCCCCAAAATGTTGACAGATGACATTTTGCTTTTGCTTTTGATACTTTATCATTCTCGGGCGGCATGCCTCCAGAGCTAAGTATTACAAGCACACCAGAAAATCTACAGCAGCCTACATACGCCTCTGCTCATGCGGCTTGTCGACATCATAAAGGCAAATCTCTTTGTTGCAAACTCTCATTTTGCAGGAGCATCATGACATAAACAAAGCAAAACAAAACAAACAAATCAAAACACAAAAAACAGCAAGGAGATGCGTGTGGGTCACTGCAGCTTCTCAGGCGACCACTATACGAACAGTATGAGGGGTTGATGGCTGTACTGATGGGGGAAGATGTGAGCAAATCTCGTGGACTTTATGAGCTTGTATTGGCAAAATAGACGAATTTTTCATCCCAGATGGAGCCGATGCTAATGCTACAGTCAAACACGGCCGGGTCACAAAACGGATTTGATCCGGGTGAAAATGAGCCGGATTAGTCCCGGAATGGAGGGGTAATCTATGCTATATAGTCACACACGGCCGGATTTCGAACTGGGTCCATACGGAATTAAAACCGTATTGACCCGTATCAAACCGTATAAAAATCCGCGTTAAATCCTTAACTGAATCCTTTTCAACCCCTATATCGACCCGTGTCAACCCGCTTCGACCCGTACCGACCCGGATGTAAACCGTGTCATCATCCGTCGCATGAAGGCAATGCGGTATACGCCAAGGGTCCATACGGTTTTACGCTGCCGGTTGGCTGCGGGTTGCAGCGGGTCGATGCAAGTCAATGCGGTTTGAACCGGGTCAATTCGGATATCAATACGGAATTGAAATCCGTGAGAAAATTTTGAACATGACCAAAAATTTTTCACCACCGTATCGTAGCCCCCGGAAGCCATCAGGAATTGACACGGGTTACGATACGGGTCAGTGCGGGTCTCTACGGCTCGAACCGGGTCGATACGGTTTTAATTCCTTATGGAACCGGTTCGAAATCCGGCCGTGTGTAACTGTAGCATAATACGGACGTCCAATGTCTTCTTGGATTGTCCCGGAATGAGTACGGAGGCAACACGGAGTAGCCGGTGCCTACA
Organism: Diadema antillarum; assembly: GCF_040938485.1. Taxonomy (NCBI): domain Eukaryota; kingdom Metazoa; phylum Echinodermata; class Echinoidea; order Diadematoida; family Diadematidae; genus Diadema; species Diadema antillarum. Next base: position 734,678 of record NW_027271856.1, on the reverse strand, counting down.
AGGAAGTAATACGGAGGCAACACGGAGTAGACGGTGCAAACAAGGAAGAGTTCGTATTGATTTTCATCCGTGACGTCCGGGATGAAAAATTAAAGCGGCCTTCCCACATACAGGTAACGTATTTATTTGGCGGATTGCTGGCGGATGCAACGGGAAAAATGCAGTGCACGGGTGAGTCGCTGGGTGTGCAGGATGTCCGCTGACTGCCCGGCGGCTGTCAGGCGGGTGATACGCCGAATTCGGTGCAGACGAGCAGGGGTTAGGCCCGGCTGTGACGGACGATCCGTCGGGTTGTACGGATCAGTCGGCGGATACAAGGAGTACAGTAGGGATGCCTCTAGGGACTCGTCGGAAAGGACAGCTAATACGGCGACCGTCCGCCGACTGTCCGCCGACTATCCGTGACGCATCCCTGCACACCCGGCATGGAGCCGTGGTGGATCCGACGACTTCACACGCCACGTGTCTGCCACGGCTGTTCACGTATGCGCCGGATTAGCCGCCGGGTGTAGGCGTATGTCCGTCGGCTGTGCTACGGGTGTGTCTTACCGGGAGCAGACTCCCGGACATTTCAGACATATTTGAAATTTTCGCGGCGTGGCCACGGCTACTAGGGATGCCCAGGGGTGTACTGGGGATCCTCAGGGATGTCTCCCGGATGAGCAGGGATGGGCATCCGCCGTCGATACGCCGTACTATACCTGTATGTGGGAAGGGGGCTTAAGCAAGATTTTTTTTTTTTTTCCGCGGACATGCCGGATGACTTCACGGAGTCAACACGGTCATGCCAGAAACAGTACGGATGATCCTGGATCTACGATCCGTGGTCACACGTGATGCGATCCGTGAAAGTGTAAAAGGGGCTTAAGCAATTGCTTCAAGCACAAGCACAATCTCGTCTAGTAAAAGGTCTAGCTCAAGCAATGTTTAAATCCATATGCATAACCTTTTGCTTTTGCTTATATATTTTGCTTGTCCCGCACAAGCAATTGCTTGCGTTTTCAACAAAAGGGACGTCACGCCTTTGCGAACACAAGAACAAAGGCGGGGTGACAGCATGTACACTGTATTTGAAAGGGCGTGTGTGTGCGGAAACATTTCCTGACATAGCAGAAGAGCTATAAAATGACCCTAAAAATGCACACAGACGCACACGCACATCTACACACACACACACACACGTACTGGCTGGTTCCCATCACTGCTAGCCCGGATCTACCAGATCGCACGTGGAGAGAGGTCTCCTTGCTCTCCACAGATGTCAGACATCCTTCCTGTTTCTCATCACATTCTGCGTGCTATAATACTGGACATTCCCGTTGTTGAAATGGAAAATTTATACCACTCCTGCACAAGTTTGGCCTTTCTCTTATGAATATGAAAATAATACTTCAAATCAAACGTCCCAGTTAAGCAAAAGCCCAAGCTCATTTTATAGAGCTTGGAAAATCGTAAGCAATTGCTAGCAAGAACAAGCAGAAAGTATGTTTTATGCATACGTTTTTAAGCAAATGCTTTGTCTCCCAGCAATTGCTTGTGCTTGCTATCAAAAGCTTTTGCTTGCAAGTAATTGTTTGTTTTTATGCATACGGATTCAAGCCAAAGGCTATATAGCACAAGCAGTTGCTAGTTTTTATTCATCCGGCAGACGGTTTGAGTTATGCATTTAGCCACACTGCCGCGCCGGGTGGTTTGCTGTTCATTCACATTCAGCATTGTTAGACGGGCTTTTCAAACTTGAAAACGCGATGGCCCTTGCATTCTAAAATCTTAAATACGCCTTTCTACTAAATTCTAGTGATGGTTCATAAGCTGGGCACTGGTATAGTAGCGTTCTGTGCCACATTTCCTTTCGAAGAATATCACAATTAGCGTAATTCGAAGTAATTTAACCTCTTCTTCAGTAACAATGAATGCATTTATGATTTGTGTTTTAGCTGTGACACGTCGTCTGCTGCTGTTAGATTGGTCCATTTTATGACGTCAGTAAAACCTTCGCCGATTTTTTTTTCCCGAATTCATCCGAAGTGCTTGCATTACCGGAGACATCGCATGGATTTTCTTTTTGCTCTTTTTGCATTCCCAGTTGTGGGAGTCTTAAATTGGAAGTCTTAAATAACGTCCTTTCGAAGATTGTAGCATAAACACAGCACATAAATTTGTGCCAAATGGTAATTTTCTTTGAATGTTCACTTTAAGTTTTCAGGAATGTATTGTCCTGGAAGCACTTCCAGAAGATCAAATCGGTCTAATTGTTGGTACGTGTATAAACTTCTGCAATGAAGCCCCAGATATTGAGACTTGATGGGCTGAGTTTCCAAGCCAAGGGAGTTCTTCAGGATTTTGCTTGTGAAAGGCTTATCACCGCCTATAATTTGGATATTGTATATACAAGCATGTTTTACAGATATGACAAATTCATATTCCTGCATCTTGATGGAGTTATTCTCCTAAATTTATCTTATTGTGCATGATTTCAACTTAGGAACTCTGAAAGCAACTCGTCAAGCATTTCTTGGATACTTTGTGGGATATTTCACACACAAGGCTTCAGGCCGTTACGCCTGTAATCAACCGTCAAGAATTTGTGATTATTTATCCAGTGGACTTACCCTGGACCATATATTTCATAATCATATATGGAACTGGACTAAGTCACCTCGTTACCAGTAAATTTGCTTTGTATGATAGCCACTGTTGTAATAAATTCGTTGAATCTATGTCCAGGCATAACTGTCCTTGCGGATTTTTATATTTTGTATTCATTATGTCATTTTCGTGTTTTATTTTGTTATCTTTGAAATCTTGTATTTCTATAGCTCAAAACACTTATGAGAAGGGAAAGTACCAACACAACAAATCGTCTGTACTTTAATTGTATGTTGTTTTGTACGATTCGTTCTTGTCTGAAGTGCTTCGTAACAAAAGCCTATATGGGCATCCTACTTGTCAAAAATCAACTTTGCGTCCCCTGCAAATATAATGACTGCGTTGAAATCCAGATTAATGTGAGGTTCTAGGGGTGTAGATACGTGAGGTGGATGGGCTAGGCATCCAAACCATTTACGGGTTGGTGTGTAGAACTGCCCCCCCCCCCCCCCCCCCTTTAACACACAAACACACACACACACACACACACACACACACACACACACTGTTCATTTATAAAGAAATCGAAATGCAGCCAACGTATAAATCCCGTATATGAAACATAGTTATAACATTAAAATGCTAGGTCATAATACCGTAGCTTAATCGTCATTATATATAGAAGCAGTAACAGCAGAGGCCGATAGAGTGAGAATTATTGCCGAAAACTCTGTTTTGTATGATAGTTTGGTATGGATAATCCCTATTCCCTACCACTCATATAACCCATCCCCGCAAGCGACAATAAACTTAGATGAAATCAGAATTGACATTCTCCTCAAGTCGGGACTCCAAATGACACGTGTCATCCTCCCCTGAGACAATACGCAAAATTTAATGCGCCATATCCCATGACTTTGTATTATTTTATTGGTGTTTTTTCACTTTAGGAAGTTATTTTTATTTCTGTTTTGAGTTAGATTAAACAAACTCTTTCTTATTTTTGGATTAACGAAACTCATTCCACTGAAACTTCGAAATAACGAACCGTCAGAATAACGAACCTTCGGCATTGTGGTGGGCTCTTTAGTAAAGAGCCGTGTCCCCTTTCACAATTGGCGTACGACCGTTTGGGGCCAATTGCCCGCACGACAGGCTGCAACAGAGTTCTATTGCCATGAATCTCGTCAGGTCACAAAAAGGCTTTCACTAGTGCAACAGCTGCCGTACAACAAATACGAGTAGAAGAGACCGTTGTACGAGTAAGTCATATTTGCTCGCATATGCTCTTGCGAGTGGTTGTGCGTTCACATGCGAATGCTGCACGAGTGATTGTGAGTGCATAGCTTGACGCCTGACACAATTGTTACACGACCGATCGCATTGGTCGTGCGACTGGACGTGAGACCATGCGATCGCTCGTGCGATTGAATGAGACCGGTGCGAGTGGTCGTGGGCCTTAGAAGGACTGACCTTGGACTGCAGAGGTTCAATCTGTCAGAGGAGGAGCTTGTTTGGGCCATGACGTACGAACAGTCCTGCAGAGTTTCCGTCCTGAAGCGGGATAGATCCTAGCCACTGCTTTCTCCTCGTAAATGTTAACCACCATTTTATACCATATATTCATGATAATGTAATGTAATCATATCTACTATACAATGGTTACCACATCGAACCTGCACATAGTGACGACCGGTCTGTGAATCACATTCGAGTTTTCGATTAGTGGTCGTTGTATAGACGAGTTTGACTGTATACTTATGTATTTCCTTACGTTTGGTGGATAGAAAATGTGATATATGCTGTAATATAATATACAAATGTAATTGAATTGAATTTACTGTATTTCACAAGATTTTTGGAATGTAGTCATGTCGATTCGATGCATAACTGCAGCACTAAAAGCTAGGCGGGTCAATTCCATCCTATGATTATTTCGTTGTCATTTTTTAGGGGGATAAAAAGATGGAAGAAGCAAAGGGAGCCTTTGGAGAGGTAATGGCGGAGAAAAAAGGGGAAATAGACATGAAATACACTAGATTGGACCTAGCTTGATCCCTGACCCCAAGGGAGGATGACTGGTCGCTACGTTGTGATCTCTTGCAGCAATCTTGGCACTCGGGTCTGTAGCATTCCATTTCCTGATGCGCGACAAGCGCATGTGGGTATGGCAAGAGAACTTAGCAGATGGCCACACCACGTTGCATCTCAATACGTGACGACAGTTCATTGCTAACACTGCCATTCAAAGGAACTCCGAACCAGTTAAAAGTTAGTCTGATATGAGTAATATCTTCCAACAAGCACAACAGTGAAAATGTGATCAAAATTGGGTAACAGGGAAGTGAGAGAATCATCATCGCATCTTAGTAGCCTGTACTATTGTGACTAATGTTATTGAAATGGGGAAAACAGTAAAAATTGAACTTTCCATTACCATGACCACAGTCTGATTTTCATGACATTTTTAATGTTCTCTTTGTTTGATTTTATTCCAGAGGATCATCTGAAAATTGAGAAGAGTTTCCATCACAGGCGGACGGATATACATCTCAAGATTCAAATGCAATTCTAAAGAGGGAATTATTTGTTTCCTGGATTTTGTCATTTATGAATGCAGTCGCTACTTTCTTGTTTATTCTGAATTTTGCCTCCAAGGTCTCAGTTCGTACCTTTATTCAGAGTGAATAAGCTTACAAAAGTTATATATTCTTTTTGTCGCCTATACACCGGCTGGGAACGTGAATGTATGATTGTATATCGGCCTATACGCTATGCCCCCATGGATACGTATTTATATTCCAGAAAATGTATGTGTGTTATGAGGGAAGACATGAATGAACCAGACGAGAGGAAGAGAAAGAAGGACGGAGAAAAAAACACGACAGAGATAGATAGATAGATAGATAGATAGATAGGGGGGGGGGGGGGTCCGTGCCCCCGGCAGTGGGAGTGGCTAATGAAACACGCATACTGGGAAATTATTGAATATTTCGGAACAAATACACCTGGAACGCGAAAAAAAACACTTTAAAGGAGACTCAAGATGATTTTTAGACTGTATTTGAACATCTCTAAACTGGTTATACTGGTATAGAGTTTCAAAATTCATATAGTCATTGGGATGAGGAATAAGATTGTTTTCAAAATTCTTCACAAATTACAGTGGAAAAGGATGATGACATATACCAGCTGCACATAAGAATGCATTATTGGGTGCTCAAGAAGGCAGAACAAAAGAAGACGGCATGCAAACATTTGACACAGGTGAACTTGTTAAGCAAGTGATACTGTAACGGAATTACTGTACAATTCTACAGTGTACTGGAATGTGTGAGCCTCCTATGTCATCATGTTTGTTCAGTGTATTATGTTTTGGGGTTGTTTCAGAGTAGGCCTACATGTATTAGTTTATCTGCTCAAGGACCGCATTAAATTCCACAAATATATACATGGCACTATCCATTTATGTGCTACCTCACGCTCAAACGTACCTACACGCACTTGCGGCAATGCGTATACTTAACACATGTACATCGTTTCAGGAGAAAAAAAAATCATCATCTCGTCCCACGTTACGTCGGGTTGAGAATTACTCATGTATTCATTTTTTTTATTTTTTTTTTTTTTACGAGCGAACACCAGGAACCGCAATTACAATCTAAAATGAAAGCTAAGTCAGCACGCAAAATCAAGTAATGTCTATACGACTCATCCGTTCCTATGATTGCTCAAGGTCGATTGATATTCTTGATAAGCAGGAAGGAAGACGGTTGTCATGATTTGAATTATTACACCAAACGAAGTCTGACATACGTTTTCGACGAAAGATTCCGCTGTCCTACGATATCATGTAAATTATCTTCTTGATTGAGCTCAGTCCATCATTCATATCCGGGACTGACATATACAGACTTTTGCACGTGTAAACTTTGACACAAGTTGGACACTTGCTTTATACTTCGCATTGCCCGCCTCCTCGCAGATTGCTAAGCGATTCTAGGGCAACTGCCCCCGGAAAAATTAACCTCCGGAAATCGATCCTCGGACAACTACAACTTATAGGAAAATTAACCCTCAGGACAACTACCCCCCCCCCCCTTCGCGAAAACTACCCCATGAGACAAATATTCCCCTGACAACTACCCAAGGACAAAAATCCAGGAAAACATGTGGAGAAGAGAGAGGCAATATTTTGCACGGATGAAAACAGAGAATAACATACGGAAAGACAGAACAAGAATAATAAAGAAAATCAAAACACAAAATAGCAAAAGGGAAGAGAGCAAGAGAAAAAGGTGAAAGAAAAAAGAGCATCATAAGGATAGACAAAGACAAGATTAAAGAAACATCAAAACATAAAGGTTTAAAAAAGATCAGAACAAACAACGTAAGGAAATACAAAAAGAGAAGACAAACGAAAGAATATAAAAAGACGGCAAAAGAGGATGAAGAAAGATCAAAAGAAAGCGTACCATAGAAAAAAGAGAATGAGAAGAGAAGGAAATACAGAAATACACAGGAAATGATAGAAGTAAGAATAGAGGGGAAAGTAAGGAAAATATAGATAAAATCATGATAGAAGGATGAAAAGAGAAAGAGGGAAAGAAAGCAAAAAAAAAAACAAGCAAAAAAATAAGGCGATATAAAGTTTATGAGAAAAGATATAAACGGATAAAATATAATAGAGATAATAGAAGGGAAAAACAAGGCATGTGGAAAATTAGAAAAGGTTGAAGAAAACAAAGAATTATTAGGAAAAGGTATGAGAAGACGAAAAATGACTGCATTGGAGATGATAGAAAATAAAAATGAAAGAAGACTAAAAACAAAGAATAACATAAAGGAGAAATCAAACCTCAGATAAAAAGAAGGAAATGCATGCTTATAGGCACACCCATGTTGACCTTTACTTTCTGTGTCATACTGCGCAGTATAGCTTTATTTGAGCTTTATAAATCAGCATTACAAACAAAAAACTACATGAACGCCGTTTTGAACGTGTTTTGAAATGTGACTTATAACGTGATTCCAGCTTCAAAAAGTGCGAAATACACCCAACGAGTAATCATCCCAGAATTCTAACATCCTGAATGAGGTTTTTTCTTTGAGACAATTGTCAAGCAGTGTCATAAAGATGTCGAGGGGCGGGGGGGGGGGGGGGCAGGAGGGGTTATCGTCCTAGGGGAAAATCATCATGTATGTCCTGGGGAAGGGGGATGTTGTCCTGGAGGGGAAATTGTCTTGGGGTAGTTATATTACGTGTTAGTTGTCCGGGGTAATTGTCCTTGGGGCATAGATGTCCCGAGGTTGTAGTTGTCTGGGGTGATTGTGGGGGGGGGGGGGGTATAGCTGATCGGATGCGTGCTACGTCACGCCCCAATTTTCTGGTGACCCTCTTTTTCGCGTGTACATGCACCATTTATGTCAGCGCAGAGACATGCACAGCTAGCTCTCTTTAAAAACAAGGGAAGTGCCAAATTGTGTCTCGCCCATTCGCGTACAAGGAATCAATATTTTTTAAAACTCCCAGAAGTTAATTGACCTGCTTATGACCTTTGATCTTGTGGTGACCTTCAACACCCCAAGGGACATTTACAATCCAAGTCTGGTCACAAACGGACAAAGGGATCAAAAGTAATGAGCCATAATCGAAACGCGCCATAAAAACTTAACATTGGGCTCTAAAAAATTGTTGACCCCTTTCTGTGACCTTTGACCTTGTGATGACCTTTAACTCCCCAAGGGACATATACCGTCCAAGTTTGGTCACAAACGAACATAGGGATCAAAAGTTATGAGCCACAATCAAAATGTGCCGTAAAAACATAACATTGGGCCCTAAAAGTTTGTTGACCCCTGTCTGTGACCTTTGACCTCGTGATGACCTTTAACTCCCCAAGGGACATCTTCCTTCCAAGTTTGGTCACAAACGGATAAAGGGATCAAAAGTTATGAGCCATAAACGAAATGTGCCCTAAAAACTTAACATTGGGCCCTAAAAGTTTGTTGACCCCTGTCTGTGGCCTTTGACCTTGTGGTCACCTTCAACTCCCCAAGAGACATCTACCATCACCCAAGTTTGATTGCCATTGTAGCAACATCTGCTGAGTTACGTGTGATAAGAGAGTCTTGCAAGTAAACTTTAACGTATGACCTCAAATGACCTTTGACCTTATCATGTGACCTCTTACGGCACCATAACATGAAGGTACCCTCAGTGCATCCATCACCCAAGTTTGATTGCCATTGTAGCAACATGTGCTGAGTTACGTTTGATAAGAGAGGCTTGCAAGTAAACTTTAACGTATGACCTCAAATGACCTTTGACCTTATCCTGTGACCTCCAACGGCACCATAACATGAAGGTACCCCTAGTGCATCTATGACGTAAGTTAGGTTGTAATCCAAGCAACTTATATGAAGTTATTTGTCAAAAGAGAGTCTTGCAGGTAAACTTTAACATAGAAAAGAGTCTTGCACATACTCTTTAATATATGACCTCAAATGACCTTTGACATCATCACATGACCTCCGACAACACCATAACATGAAGATCCCCTAGTGCTTCTATCACCCAAGTGTGGCTGCCATTGCTGTAACAGTTGCCAAGTTATGCATCATAAGAGAGTCTTGCAGGTAAACTTTAACATTTGTGACGGACGACGGACGGACGCCATTTGGATCCCTTAGTCTCACCTTCACCTCCGGTGGCCGAGACAAAAAGTGAAAACGTTTCCTCACGAAGGAGTGAATTTCAGAAAAGAGTGAATTCAGAATGAATCGTCAATTTGGAGTGAAAATATGCTTTTTCACTTATTTTGGATTGACCTCAGGGATCACTAAGAAATCTTTGAGTGATTCCTAAGGTCACTCCAAAATGAGTGAAAGTAAACATTTTCACTTAAAATTCACCCCAATTTCACTCTCAACTCACTCTTTTCTCTTATTCATTCCTTCAAGAGTGAACGTTTTCACTGGTTTGTTTTTTCTTCTTCTTTTTTTGTTTAAAGAGAGAGTAGTACAGAGAGAGAAAAACAACAACAAACAAACAAACAAGCAACCACATGCAAACAGCCATGACTCATAGTCCCACTGCGCATCCACTGATAATTCACTGACAATGGTTGTCCCTTGATTTTTGTCCTTCTTGGTAGAAAAGTTTGTCGGCAGGTGTCCAAAGCAGATGGTCAAACTGACAGAATCTTTTCCATTTTTAACATACGATTTTTAAGATACAATGCTCCTGTCTAATCTGCTACTGTCGAATGCCTTAAACATGATACATTGTATATGATACTTCATTATTGTCGCAGTGAGCGAGTTCCAATTTTCACCTTCCGTCACAGGTCTTAAAGGAAATAAAAATGCACAGACACATTAGAAAGTCATCTTTTTACAAAAGTCGACGTATATTCATTTTACATATCACTTGACACATTCATTTTAAAATTTGGCCACATTTTTGTGTGTACGAATACAATAATGCGTAAAATATCACGATACAATTTCAATATCCAGCTTTACATATAATTTCCCTTGACTGACAACATTAAACAAAACATCGTTACTATATTAGTCAAAACTGATAATCACCCCGACAACTTTGTACACTCTTGCCCAATACAAATATATAGCAAGGCGATTTTTATCAACGATAGAGCTGTGTGATTACCCGTTTCCCTGGCACATTATAAACTGAACGTTTGACCCAACGCAAATGTTTCCGTTGTGGACATGGGGGGGGGGGGGGGGCACCGTTGTGGAAATGGGGGGGGGGGGTACCCACACTTAAAGCTGTGAGAGAACTCTTTCTCCCTGTGTTTCGTGTCTACTGTTGAAATGAATAAAATGACACAAAATATGAATATTCGCTTTGCATTTGACTTTACTTTAACTAGATGATTCAGACTGTGATCATTGAATATGAACTTGTTGATACAGTGGATGTGAACTAAGATGTACTCTTGTAACATTGAAACTTTCCTCTACCTAGTATACAATGACATAGCTAGATCCTTCGCAACGCCTGCTTTCTAATAGTGTCGATTAAAACGACTATTATTGTACTCTTTCTCACTTTCCCCTCCAATACAAATACTCCACATTAACAATCTTATGGAGTATCGTCTTTTGACTGTGTGTTCAATACGACGAGACATTGACCATAACAAAATACCTCCACCTCCCCCCCCCCCCTAGTTCTTCATCGGGGTACGCTATAACAATTTAATATCCTACGGCAATATCCCTGTTGCAGTCACTATAAGTACAGCTGTCTAATAATGAAAAGAAAAAGTATTCACGACATTGTGTACATTTCCTATTATCAAGTTAGCTATTTACAAATCACCGTATGTGATAACGACCATAAGCATTATGGAACATTGCGATAAATCACAGGATATACGTATAATTGTCATTTTCTGAAATTATGACACTTTGTACTGATACGTATTACAAAAGCATGTTCTCATCACGTATTTGTTATCTATTCTGCATTATGAACAAGTATTTGTTTTATGCATTCGTACACAATGATGTTTACAGGGGCAACTAAATGACTGGAACAACTGGAAGGATCACGAGCCATTCTCGGAGTTTTTATTAATAAAAGTTAAAGACGAAATTAAAGTTCGGTACGGATTTTGGAGCATGCAGACACGCCGTAGCACTTCTAGGACACAAAGAACTTTCGGCTACGGATTAACGTGTTTCTCCCTCCCTGCTCTTGCCACTCCCTACCCACATTTTCAGAAAAACGTGAATGCCGTGATGTCCGCCAAAAACGTACGAACTACAGCGTATAAACACGGACGGTGTGTTGTGACCGAGGCTCTACACAACATGATACGGAGGAGCAGCCACGTCAAATACTATGGATCCTTTTATGCGCTGCAGTCGAAATCTATGGTGTAAATATACTCGCCACTATAAGTTTGACAGGGAAATACGGCAGGTAAGAGCTCAGCGTGTATACAAAACGATGAGTTACAGTGTTTTTGCCCAGTAGATATCGAATTCTAGATACAATGCCAATATTTCACTGTTTTTCACTTCAGACTCGCGTGTCATGGGTGGTTGACGATATGAAAACCTTTTTAGAGTAAGACATAATTTGTCAGTGATTGTCCACAATAGACATGACTCATTTTCTGCACCGAATCAATAGCTCATCAGTGAACGTAAGGGCCTACCAGACATTTGGAAAGAATGAGGGGTGATGACATATGAACACGTAATTCTGCCTTGCCGTCTAATGTTTTCAAGTTGTTTTTATGCTTCTAACAATGATGCGCCCCTTCTAGGTTGATCAACTTTCGAAACTTTATGGCAATGTATTTCATAACGTGAATACTTCTTTTCTACTGTTAGCAATACCATTTACATATTCGAGCTCAATAACATATTTTTATGTAAATCTCTTTCCACGGTTTACGAGATGTAGTATCGTAACACAATACACACGTTACAGCCTTTGAACGTTTTGCGACTTTTTTTCCCCCAAATTTCAAGAACGAAATTGAGTTCTTCATCACTTAGGTTTTATATTTGAACAGTATTATAAAAGAGTTAGTGAAATAGTACATGAAACTATCAAAGTCTAAAATCTTTTTGACAAACGTCATTCTTGATGTGAATACTACAGTCGCGTTTTTAACATCAAATGTTACCAATGTCGTGATGTACTAATGACAATGAAAATAACACAGGCTTTCAAGCAAGAGATTACTAAAATAATATGATAGCAATCTATGTATCAGTGTAGATTGCTATCATATCATATTAATAATCTCTTACCTTAAAGATTACTTTGCTACTTCGTGCAAATACTCGACCGCTTATCTGTATACATTTCAGCTTCAAAATGAGGACACAATATGACTAAAATCCTCCGGAAAAGGCGGGAAGATAGATATCACAATGAATACCACAATGAGGGACGTAACGACGGACTAACATATTCACAAACGGAGAGACACACGGACATCCTGAATACATGTCTTCTGATACCAAGCTGGCCAGAGGCATGAAAAACTTCGTAAAATACCACTCGCTTACCAGAGATATCTGGAATATAGACTTACGCACATGCTGAGCAGGAATACGTGACACCAAGCAGCCATATCATGGTATCTTCGTGAGCACTCCCGGTGTCAGTATGCCTGCTATTACTATACGAACACTGTGGCTGGAAGAGATTTCCCAACAATCAGCCAGTAGCATTTCCACATATTTCGGCTATGACATCGAACAACACTTCACCATTAATGATAGGTATACATTGCTTACAACGTCATTACCCTAAAACAAGTGAACAGTATATCAAGTTTCATTCTGTTTTCAAACCAGCATACACGACAAATCACAGACAGCTCATGAGACTGTTCGGTGATAGTTGCAGCCTCGAGCTCATCGCACATTACACCGTATTGGGTCATTTTTCATTTATATGGTTGCTATCCACATTTTCTATACAATTCTATACTTCAGATTATTTACAAAGTGATAATTAAATAAAGACCACAGAAATAATACAATCACGTCTCGTTACACCCACAGTAACAATCAAAGAATACAATATTTGTGTACACGACATTGTTATTCATTATCTATACATCAATGGAATCAAATGCTCGTATCGTGTGAAACAAAATTCCATCGACCGTCTTACGTTTCAAGCCTGCGCGGGCTCGGAGGTCTGTACATCATGTTGGCATTGGAAGTTCTCTAACATGGATATGATGGTGATTACAATAACGAATCCCATAGTCATCTCTCTAAATACAGACCTCCTTTCAGTGTAATGTAGGTCTATTCCTACATTGTTGATACCGACTGACCGAACAAATGCATTGCTATTTGATCTAGTACGAGTCTTAATTTGTTCATTCGCAGCTTAGATATTCATGTCGCTTCACTAATGAACGGGCAGTGAAAAATAATTGAAATTAATGAGATGAATGTATTCTCCACACAGTTGATGAGCACTTCTGTCAACATTATGGACAATATTTCCAGAATAAGATGTGGTCTGAAAACAACACAATCGATGCATTTGCAAAACCACAGATAACTGCCACAAGCTTTCACCGCATTATTTATAGAACTTTGGATACCAATTTCGCATAGAGTAATGTTCATCCAAATTTTACCTCCTCCAAGGTCGACCAGCATTGTTTACCACGTTCGAGTTTACGTCTAGATTATGCGTCGCGTGTCTTTTTTATTGGCTGGCCTCGGAGACGGGCACACAGATGACCACTGATTCCTTCATGACGCCATTATTGTATCGATGACAACATAATGAGTCAGGAGGAGAATGTCCCGTCCGTCACTAGTGCCTAGCCGCTGTCGTCATAGACACGCCTCCTTCAACTACGAGCAGCGAAAGAAAATCGGCAGAAGTTCCAATCTCTCGTTCTATTCCCACGAAGCAATGTGTAAGCAGATGTCCTCTTACTTCCTAGTCACAGTCTTAATTCTTCTCGCAAAACATGTGTCGGAAAAGAGTCACCACAGCCTTACCATAGGAGTCCTCCTAGCAGTCACTCCGCCGCTCGTTTCTCCTAAACTTCCTCATGCGATTGTCCCACGGGTCTCTCCACTTTAGGACCACGCTACGATTATCAACGATCACTCCATCCTGTGTACCAGGGTTGGATGACTTATCCTCCTCTCCAAGTATCAGGTACTTGTGGCCCAGTCGGATCTTTGGACATTTGCAAGTAAGGTCCCGGTGCCTGACATAGAGGAAAGTGTTTCCCCTTCGTAGCCGCTGTTCTCCCTTCTTATAGACGGTGATGATGTTGGCTGTGAATTTCACCCACTCCTCTTCCATCTCTCTCGATAAGATGTGCGCGTGAACAACTGGAAAAGTAGCAAATGAAATAGGCGTCATGTAAATAGAAATATAATGGTGCTTCACGAACTATTCATGTAGTATTCACATTTTCATAACGTGTCTATTCTGAAAAGGTCGACATATACAACTGTAGTTAAATCGTGCCAGCCAATTGCTTGACAGTGGAAAGTGTTTTCTCGTACAATTTTCGTAAATGGAGTCGCTTCATCGATGGATACGGTAAATGAACTGTTTGTGGGCAGACCTTCTTCCGTACCAGAGATTGTCAACATGTCACATGCGAGGTCACATGCCCTCTTTAAATTTAGCTATTACTGCTCAGTGTGTCATGCGTATTCATTTTTATTATTGTGCAATGCATTTTAATACATTTTTTTTAAATAAGCGAATATGTATTGACATCTCCATCCTCGAGAAAATTAACAGAAAAAAGGGAAACCGTAGAGTTTTGAGATGTCTTTTACACTCCTGCGCATTTTTTATATGTCTTCCCTGTATCAAATAAAGCTTGCATGACATTACAGCTTGTAACAATATCAAATAAGCGTACTATATGCTTTGTTTTCCCTGATGTTGCGAACTCAACAACGCAACAACGGCGCACGATCCTCTATGAATAGAACTTGGCAAAGAGAGGTTTGCTCGTTCCCTGCCACATGCCTGCATGACTCTATGAGATTCGTGGAGCCATGTGGTCTTGAAACGGGAAGAGTGCCCTGAGGTGACGGGGAGGATACAACAACAAGTAGGAAACATTTGATACCATTTTCATTCAGCTGTCACGACGAGAGCTTGCCCGATATGATGACATGAACCACAATCCCAGAATATTGGCGAACTTCTATCACTCCTTTGATTGGAAAAGAAAAATCATTCTGTTCACGGAAGGATCGTGTGATCGCATCTCCGTAAACCTACATTATCACCTCACCCACGCCATGGTGTCGATTAGATTTCGATGTGATTTGAATATATTTCCACACCATGATCATATTCACCGAACAAAAAGGGTGAATCAAATGAACAAAATCGAACAGGTTTCATCAAACTCGGACATAAAGGAAGAAATTTATAAAATGTTATAACGAAAAAGCGTCAAATGCTTTGAGAACAATGATATTGGTTGCGCAGAAGATGTCATAAAATCATATAAAAAGTGATTCAATCGAAGGCATCAGGTTTTTCTTTTTTATCTATTTGAGGTCCAATCAGTGTAATACTACCTCTGAGGTTAACCTATTTTACTTTTATGAAACCTATTTTACTTTTATGAAAACCATTTTGTACATAGGGTGGATTGTAGTGACAGTTCACGCACCGTTACGCGTCCCCTAAGAAGGAGTTTTCATTTTCTTGCGACTTTCCTGTTTAAAGATAATTCTACTTGAAGAAGGTCGTTACATCAGCTTTGATTGGAAGCATTTTGGTGCGAACGTTGATATTCTTCGCCCATACGAGAGTCGCATTCGCTAGGGCAGACAATCGAGGTAAAGGAAGATAAACTGAAGTATGACCTTACCATAATCTTTTCTGCAGTATTTCTTTTGACTAATTTTTCTTGTCGAGGCAGCACACTTTCTCGGACATTCTCCGTCTGTACAGGAAATAGAAAAGGGAAGTGGTATAAACCATGTCGGACTGGGTTTGATTCTATGAGCTTCAATGATTTACGTATTTAGTAGATAATGTCCACACAATACACACGAACAAATATAATGTACATTACTACACACTTCAGGAACATGAATAATTATGACAAGATATGACAGAGGAGAAACTTTATCTGTTTTCATCAAAGGCGGGTCGTCTGAAAATACGAGAGGAATGGCACATTAAATCTCATAAAGAATAGTAAATGAACTGTCTTGATGATATCTGGAAGACAATAAAGCACGCACGCTATTCCCTCTTACAGGACATGTTCACCCTCATATACATGTGGATCGAGTGAATGCAGCAATATTAGTAGAACACATCCGTGAAAGCTTGAGGAAAATCAGATTGTCCGTTCAAAAGTTATGAATTTCTTAAGTTTCTGCGCAGTCACTGCTGGATGAGAAGACTACTACAGTCTATGATGTCACACGAGTAGAACGATATAAGAAAATAATATCAAGAGAATCTCACAAAATTTCTTCTTTTTTTAAAGTAGGGCCAACACGTTCTCTCAATGGTCACGGACGTATATTAAGGGTAATATCATTCCTCCTGCCTTCTAAAAGAGGCAAGTCAAGTGTTTTTCATTATGCGAAAAAGTGAAAATACGTCGAATTTTCTTTCCATTTTCTTTATATCAGTCTACACATGTGGCATCACAAGCTGTAGTAATCTTCTCATCCAGTAAAGGCGGCACTGAAACTTCAAAAATGTATTACTGTAGAACGAATTGTCCGATTTTCGTCAAACTTTCATTGGTTTGTTCTATCGATATTGCTACATCTTCTCAATTCACATGTATTATGAAGGTGCAATAGCACCTCAAAACATGTCAGTTCATCTCCTTCTTTAGGGCAATCTGCCTCTTTGAATCCGGAAGATCATTGCGGATATCAGTTCTTAATTCCTTGTTGCACCAAAGGTATTGACTGAATTGGTATTTACTTTAACATGACAAAAATCGGAGACCATCTGACTCATATTGATTGCGTCTTTTTATCCTGACTAATGGACCGCACCCTGTTGATACATGGTACCAGCCTTTCCCGTAAGTTTCATCTTGTCGTTGCATCTTGTGTCATCTATACACCTTAATAGTCAAACTGGTCAACAGCACTGAATAACAGTCAATAGCTTCTGGTAGCCTGGCGTTTGGTGGCAACCCGGAGGGTGATCTATTACTTGGTCTACTCCCACTTCGTCTAATAGTCATTTAGTCTCACCCACACGGTCTCATCCTGTTTCGTCTACAACCAGTTCGTCTAATGATCATATACTAGTAGTCCAATAAGCCAGTTCGTAGTTCCACTTTGCGCATGAGCAGAAAAAGGTCATTGGTACCAAAGCAGATGATGGTTTTTAAATTCACGGAGATAAGCATCTGTCATATAATGATTATTCATGCAATCCTTGTACATGATACTTGCCATTACATCCACCTGACTGCAAACCTGGTACAGTGTATTTGGCATTACGAATATAAACATGTTTTTATGCATTCAATGCAATACAAAGAAATGGATGCTTCCCCCGAGGGTTATTTGACGGACCATTCTGGTCACCTGGTCTCGCTGTGCAAGATCAATTTTGTTTAACACGAATTCCATAAATTGTTACGCCGGGCAAACCTACCGGTATGCATTATGTTGCTTTGAATGTGAGTGAAGTGCCTAATCAACTAAGAAAATAGAAAGGTCATTTGTACCAACGTGCACATGGGCTAACTACGAACTGGCTTATTATCCTCATTACCAGTTGGTGTACTTCCAGATGGACTATGCCCATTTCGTCTAATACCCACAGTTTATTAGACAAAATGGAAAAAAAATGAGTCAAAATTGCAATTAGACCATCTGGTCATTAGACAAAATGATAATTAGCCAAACTGGACATTAGACCAAGTGAGGATTAAAGCAAATGGGCATTTAACGAAATTGACAGTAGACCAAATGAGTGTAGCCGTAGTGGTGTTAGACGAACTGGGAAGGAGACCATCTGATATTAAACCAAGTGGCAATAAACCATCCCGAGCACGTTATCGAATATCCATCGCGTGCACTGAGTGTGTGACCTCGAACACTCTGTCCTCAAGAAGTCACTCACCGCGGCCATTATGCTACCTCTTGGTTTACTGTGATGAACTGAAGTTAGGGCAACATCAAGTCATCCCGTGTTGCGCTGCTAATAATGTTTTTATCGTTCATACGAAAGTTGTACGTTATTAATAATAATGACAAAACACAATATTAGTTGTTTATGTATTTTACAGGGCAAGTATGGTTTGAGCGCATTTAATGTGTTACAATAACATGTACTTCCGGTATTAAGCGCGAACATCACATAAATATACCATGTAAAAATTCGCAACAGCAGTCTTCGATATATGGAATTCAGGATATGACTTTATACGTAATACAGTGGAGATAACGCTTGAATGTGTCAAAGATCGGGGAAAGCACGACGCAGCACACGGAGGCTGATTGTTTGCGCAAAATTATGGTGGTTTTGCGATGTCTATAATTATGTCTGATAATTATTTTGTCCTGAGAACAGAATAGTCTGCATTGGAAACAGATACCCCTTCGGACTCCTGGCAAGACTGCCGTGCATTTGTGTCTGATTTGCACCATCGTTTTCAAAGCACAAGCGCAATTGTACGTTACCGAAAACAAACAAAATAGAAACAACAACAACAGCAAACCAACAAATATAAAGAAAGCTAACGTACCTTCGGGAACATTAGGTTCCTGCTCTGCAGACGGCTTGCTTGTAATTCGAGGCAGCTCTGAAGACGAAAAAAAGTGGGTAAAGTACTTACAGAAAGCAAAATACATGAATATCTCAGTACGAGGAAAACACTAAATAACTACTTCACCAGCAGCTATGGTGGAACTGATGTAGCTGTGAATGTCACTAATGACATTATATCCCCTACGGGACGTCCCTTGAGGTGTGAGGAAGTAAAGAAAACTCCAAACCTCGATACGAGAGTAATTAAGAATTAAGTCGCTGGTTTATATATACAAGAAGAATTGGGGGCAGGCATTCAATAATAAGGAAGAAACATCCATAAACTGAACGATCTGAAACAGACAGTTCCTTTAATTTCATCCGTTACCATAAATTCGTCAATTATCAAGTTACGGTTGTTACTTGCAGGTACGACGCAACTTCAGCAGGTCTACCACCGTCATCTACACATGTCTCAAGGCTACCACTTTGTGTAATCACATACATTTCTAAAGTGAAATAATGCCACCATGTCCCCAATACGCAAATTACACCTGACATACCCAGTCCATTTCACACGACAGGACCAAGCTACATAGCTGTTTGATAGTTTGTTTGTCTTGTGTGTGCGCGCGCGCGTGTGTGTAGGTAAACAGTACCTTACTCTTGAAAACCTGAGTATCACACCTCAGAAATCCCCAATTAAAAGAAACCCAAACCCAACGAGAAATGTGGATTGAGTGAAAGCAGCAACATTAGTAGAACACATCGGTGAAAGTTTAAGGAAAATCGGACAATCGATGCAAAAGTTATGAATTTTTAAAGTTTAGGTGCTGGAACTGCTGGATGAGGAGACTACTAGGGGTTATGACGTATGTATGGACAACAATATAAAGAAAATATAAAGAGAATTCCACAAAAATTCACTTTTCATGAAAATTACACAGTCCATCAACTTGATACTGACGTATGTTAAGGGTAGCAATTATTCTCCCTGCTTTCTGAAAGTGGTTAGTCAAGTGCTCTTTCATAATACTAGAAAAGTTAATTTTTGTGGAATTTTCTTTATATTTTCTTTATATCGTTGTCCACACATACGTCACAACCTCTAGTAGTCTCCTTATCTAGCGGTTCCAACACCAAAACTTTAAAAATTCATAGCTTTTGCATCCATTGTCCGGTTTTCCTCAAACTTTCACTGATGTATTCTACTAATGGTATTAGACTGCTTTCATTCAGTCCACATTGCTCTTTGGGTTTGGGTTCCCTTTAATAAGCAGTGGCAAGGGAAATGACGGTATTCTCTGGTTACAATGTTATCTTTCATCATCAAAACTAAAATGAAAGACAATTGCTCTGTTGTTGTTTTTTGGTTTAATCAAATGGCGTATGAGCGTGTACGAGTTGTACTCTAAATTTGCTTCGATTTGGTATCAGAGCTTTAGAACAACGACGGCTGTATAATTAATTGATTTATTATCTTCCTCGTCATTTTCGAAGTAATCTAGACGACAAATACAGGAGACCCGGGGGTCTCGCGCTCACCTGAGTATCGCAAGTTCACCTTCCATGCATTCTTGCAGACTCTTACCTGAGAACATTGGAAACTTGGGGGGGGGGGGGCAGCTTTGAGAGCTGGGGGCATGGTGTCCATTTGCATATTCCATCACACTGGTCAAAATACCTGCCAAGTACACTGTACTTAGAAAGTTGGACTCTGCAGTTTCGAAAAAAAAAGACTTAAAGCTCTATCACTTCTGATGTATAGAGAAGAATATTACTGAATATTCCCTAATTTAGGAGGTTTGGGCCCCCTGGGTCCCCAAGGGGCGTATGGCGCCCATTCGAACACATTGAAATCCTATCCCCCTAGGAATGCTACTTGCCAAGTTTGATGAAAATCGATTATCTTGTTTTCAAGAAGAAGATGAAAATGTACAATTTAGGCCCACATTTGGATCCCTCCCACCCCCCCCCCACGACTCCGGGGGGGGGGGGAGGGATTCATGGTATCAACTTCACTTCATCACTTCTGGTTCTAGAGAAGGAGATTTGTAAATATTCCTTAATGGGGGGGGGGGTGTGGGCTCCCTAGGGGGCCCCAAGGGAAGCATGGTGCACAGTTGAACAAATTGAGATCCTCACCCCCTAGGCATGCTACCTACCAAGTTTGGTGAAAATCCATCAAGGGGTTTTCGATAATAATCATAAACATGTACAATTTAGGTCCCCCTCCGCTGGGTCCCAAGGGGGGCACCCCTGATTCCGCCATGTACAAACTTGAAACAACAGTTATCAATGTACTAAATCGTAGTATTAACTTCGCTCTATCACGTCTGGTTCTAGAGAAGAAGATTTTTTAAAGATTCCTTCATGGGGGGGGGGGCAGGGTGCCCAATTGAAGGAATTGAGATCCTAACCCCCTAGGGATGCTACCATACCTGCCAAGTTTGGTAAAAAAAATCATCAAGAGGTTTTCAAGAAGAAGATGAAAATGTACAATTTAGGCTCCATTAGGACCCCTCCCCTGGGTCCCATGGGGGGCACCCCTGATTCCGCCATGAGCAACTTGAAACTACAGTCATCAATGTACTAAGTCATAGTATTAACTTAGCTTTATCACTTCTGGTTGTAGAGAAAAAGATTTTTAAAGATTCCTTAATTTTGTGGGGTTTGAAATGCTATTTCGGGAGGCTATAAGTCCCTCGACTTCGTCCGGGACTTATAACCTCCCTCAATAGCATTTCAAACCCTTCGGGTGGAACATTCGGTATGTTCCCTCTCCCGCCAGTCATCATCTATATAATGTTCATCGGGGCGAGGACTGGAACAAACAAGACTAGAATGCGAAGGGGGGGGGGGGTGGGGGGGGGGGACAGGATCTACCCACGGCGCACTACGTTTCGGGCAAACGGGGCTGCTGTGACCACCGGGATCATTGTGTAAACGCATCTCTATCAACGTGTCTGTTGTAAATATTGTGTGCACTGGCCTGTCTCCTTGAATTCTGTAAAAATGAACGTCATCCCTGATTTTGAAAATTGCAATTGCCTATCATGCATGTATACTAGAATTGGAATAATCATTCACTCTTTTTTTTTCACTTTGATATCTATACGAAGTGATAAGTAAAAGCCGAAAATCAGAGGCGACATGTTACATCCTACACTATTTACCACATTGTATTCAAAACAGCGATAGCCACAGCAATCACCATGACAGAAGGCAAGTTAAGGCTTTAACTGAGTCCCAAGAAAAGTTCTTTATAAATCAATTTTCATAACCTTTGCTAATCCCGAACAAGGTAAATTTACAACAGTTACACGTTTTTAAAAGTGCTTTGTCGGCTGAAGGAACCTTCAGTTCGAAGTTATTTGTGGAAATCAATCACTTTAGCAGCCTTGAAATTATTCCTGCATCCATTAAGGCAACATGGGTTTTCAATAAAATGCAATTAAGATGGTTATCGTTTCCGTCTTTCAAAACGACTTATTCACTGAAATCTGACAAATTTTCCGTGTCATATATAGTGTTACTAGGGCGGTGAGTTGGCTCAGTCGGTAGCGCGTCTGCCTCACGATCACGCGGCCCGGGTTCGAACCCGAGTCTGGACTGAGCAATGTTGTGTGTAAACATACCGTCCCCTCTAGCAAGAGGCAAAACACTCTGTCCCTCGGATAGGACATAAAATGGAGGTCCCGTGTATGAGAGAGTCACAGCTCATGCACGTAAAAGATCCCGCTTCATTCATTCATCGCAAAGAGCAGGGTGTCTAACCCGGTGAAGTGGTCCCACCCCACATCCAACTGGACCCCATGGAAGACCAGCTTAGTGTAGCTGAATATGGGCTATCCAGCCATCTTCACAGATGGAAAATGAACAACAACAACAACTATTTTGCAATGCACCGCTGCCCCTACACTTTTTCTTATCTTTTTTTTTATTCTTTCAAACGAAAGGTATTGCTAAATAACAAAATGTTGCGGCGTTTCATCAATAATAGGCATATGCTGCATTCAAGCCGCAGAAAGGGTCTGCGACAAATAGTGCGGACAACGTTGTCATGGGAAGTCCACAAGAAGGTGCCTCGGGGGACAAAGTGTATGGCTCAACAAATGGAGAGGACTGTTTTCATACTGGATAAGGATATTCATGACGCAAGAAGACTGCAAATTGATGTGGTAAGGAAATCTGTTCACCTTTAATCTATTGCGGCTTTTAGCAAACATCCACAATATAATTATACTCCAAAAAATGTACAAATGATCAACAAACTCTTGATTTTTTGTTACGTCATTCGGGTGGACACAGAATATAATAGCAATAAGCGTAGAGTAACTGACATCAAATACAAATTCTCACTCTAGTCTTCAGTGTTTACAGCTAGGTAAAAATATGATTTAGTAGTGTGATGTTTATGCAACATCAGGACGGTCTTGTCTCAGTAGGCAATGCCTTCCTCTTTGTTTACACGGTGAAATGTCATATATGGTAAATAATAGCTGACATGAGGGGGTAGCTACACGCAATTGGTTGATTTGCAAATGATGTACACACATCCATCCTGGTGAATGATTTAGCAATTTAGACTTGTTGTAATCAATTGTTATTACACAGTACAGGGTAGTGTAAGAACTTGACTATTCAAAACACACTTAAAAGATTAATAGCCTCAGGGTCTTCTGACTAGGGATACGATTCGTCAAAATCGTGTCTTCTTTGGTTTAGATATCAATAAATGTCATAGTTTACAGCAATTGTCAGTGTACAATGATATCTTGGTTACAAGTGAGTGAAGTCCACGCTGAAACAACCTTTCCAGCCACGGAGGCTCTCCAGGAAGGAGATAGTTTGCATTCATCGAACGCCGTGGCTTTGGCTCTTGCATGACCCGCAATTCTCACTTTGTGTGTTCGCAATTCCATTCCATTTTTTTTTTTTGCCGTCTTTCACTTCCACAATCAGAAGAGAAAATAGCATTCTAATGCTTGAATAAATACGACGCATTTCGTCTGTCTGCTTGAAAATAGGTTTGTACTTGGATTGGAACGCGTCTGCTCATTCGGCACCTGGGCGAGGCTCGCGTTACCAAAAGACCGCCGCCAAAACTTGCCCCAATGCGCAGATTTCATTTCAACCATTTTCCCTTCACTCTTTCCGTGTTGTTTGTTCTTTATTTGTCTGGGTGTCGTATCTTTCACTAGCGTTATGGCCAGATTAGGATCGGCGAGGCTTACTGCTAAGGGAACCGTTAGAGAATTGGAGCAGAGAATTAGTTTTTTTTTTACCATCCTTTCTGGGATGGAGAGAAAGAATGAAATGAAAGGAGCGATATACGTTTTCTCATAATGTTGGGAGGTTATTGGGGTATTTGTCAAAGTATGCGATTGTAGCGTCTGAGCTCTTGAGCTGGTTTCTTTCTACAAAATTCATTTTGCATTATGGATACATTCCAATCCATTATACGGAAATTCATTATATATATATATATATATATACATATATATACATACATACATATATACATTAACAGGGCTCGACATTATAGCGGTGACAAGGGGCCAACAAATTGCATTGTCGGGCCACCAAAAGAAAAAGTTAGTGTCGAACCTTGATATAAATGCATGTAAAGGTTTTCTGCTCGGGGTCTAAGAAGACATTGGTTCACAGGTGCCAGGTAAAAATGTCAGAGGTAAATATGTCAGAGGTAAAAATGTCAGAGGTAAAGATGTCAGAGGTAAAAATGTCAGAAGTAAAAATGAGGTAAAAATGTCAGAAGTAGAAATGAGGTAAAAATGTCAGAAGTAGAAATGTTTTACCTCTGACATATTTACCTCTAACATTATTACCTCTGACATTTTTACTTCTGACATTTTTACCTCTGACATTTTTACCTCTGACATTATTACACCGAACCTGTTCACAACAGTAGTAATTAAGGAAGCTCCGTGAAAGACGTTGTTTTAACAAATTTTTGCCCATAGGGTTTTGTCAAGTTAATCATACCATCTTGAGAATAAAATCTGCCATTAACTTGGCAAAGGTCTCTGGGCGAAAATTCGTTAAACAACTTCTTTCACGGAGTTTCCTTAATCACTAATGTTGTGAGCCTATATATATATATATATATATATATATATATATGCATATATGTATGTTATATATAATAATGTCATATGGTGTTCAAACGTATGCAAATATATATATATATATATATATATATATATATATATATATATATATATATATATATACGTTTGAACACCATATGGCTTTAAGATCCCAAGAGACGCTTGAACGTATGCATTTTATATCCAAAAGAGAATTACAGAAGAAACCTAATGAGGTTGCTGTTCACTTATGAAAGGAAGTCAGAGAAAACTATTATGTAAAATATAGTAAAGAATACTAAGTACATTTAAAACACAAGTAATAAAGCTCATGTTGATTTCACTACATAGGCAAACACTTCCAATTAATTCAAAAATAAAAAAGAAACAAATCTAAAAACCCGTCATACTGCACATGAATGGTTAAATGCCAAATCAGTTTTCTAGGATTCGTACAGTAAATGAATAGAATTCCTTTTCCAGGTACATGTATCACACTCAGTCGTTGGCTATAACGTTGCATGTAAACACTGCTTTCATATCATCTTATATTAACGAATTTACTGTGTCTTTGTTTCATCAGTTACATTCAGACATTTTCTTTGACTACTACAATGCGTTTTGACGTTGTTCCCCACACATGATGCAGCAACATACGCACATAAACACATGCCATTGCCTCTTAATTTGAAGAAAAGTTTCTTGTTGTCGTTGAAATGCCACAAACGGTTTCATGGTACTGCTCAGGACGCTCTTTCATGTTTAAGCAAACAATGTCATACTCTTAAGGGCTGCCAAATAATATATATTACGAATATGACTTTCGGAAGGAAAAACCTCCACTGAATGTAAACTGAAGTAAAGATATGGTACGAACAGAGATCCTTTCTGGTTATTCATGAAGGTAAATATCACTGCATGTACCTGGTGAAATGACTTTATTAATGCTTCCCGAGTGATTGCTCACAATAATTATGGGAAACGGGGGAACAACGAAACCAGCAGGGAATACTTATGACGCACTTCACGAACAGTGATAAAGCGAATGGAACACCAAACAATTGTCAACCAATGGGACTGCGCATAACACAGGAAATGTATGCATGGTGTGTGAACAAAATAAGGAAGATTCGATGACAGGACATATGTCATAAGAAATAATCGATCAATAATGAATAACTGAGGACTGAATGAGTGCCTTTGACGTACACGGGCTTTTCTCAAACCAGCACGTTTCTCGGCCATGTCCATCAGAACACCTATTTTCTCGTTAATGTGCTGATTAGGGCTGTTACACATGCTTTAAGTGCGTAGTGAGAGCATGAGCGCATGATGCAAGATGATAATTACCTTTGATCCCTATGAAGGAGTAGGAAGAGGTTGCCAATGGGTGTGAAGTGAAGATGGTCATGAAGATGGAGATAATGATGATCAAGACATGGATAATGGGAAAAAGAACGAAATATCGGTGACGAAAATCTCGAAAGAATTAATGAAGAGGAAACGACAACATAAACAATGTCTTTGTAGCACATCTGAAATTGGAGGTGTTAAGGCATGAGTTCTGTGCAAAGGGATAGGCGGTAGTGTAATGCACTTCATCAACTACCAAACATACAGCAGTTCCGCGGGAACGAATTAAGGTGCAATTCAGCGAGCCTTGATGCTCGCTTATCATGAGTGCAGGGTGCATGGGATCATTACTGTTTGTGCAAGACAGTATCGTGATGCTGTTTTATTTGATTTGAGGCACACGAATTACATTGTCTTTGTGTCTTCACATTTTGTTTGGGACATACGCACAAGACTGAGCTTGTTGCGCTCTACATATCAAACTACTATCAGTATGTCGTAGAGCGAAGTACTGGTTAAGGAGCTTATTACATGATAAAATGGAAAATCTGTTATGTTGAAAAGGGGAAATCGAAAATACACTGCTGTTTTCTAGGGTCACTATATATATATCGGTTTGTTGTAGAATTAAAACTGTGACCTTCGCCAAGAAATAAATGATTCTGTCTTTTGGGGGTTTCTGTTTCTTGGCAGATAACCGGTGCCACAATGTCGGAATCCGGAATAGACCTACATTTGCGCATTCTTACCTTTGACACTGTAAACTTCAAAATGATAGCTTTTATATCTATTTACCGATTTTTTTCGTATCAAAATGTTCAGTAATCCAAGAACAATGACTTATAGGCCTCTGTTACATACTAATGTCACGATTCCCATAATGCAGGTGAATTCAAATGGGCTATTATTGATTTATGCAGGGAGAAACAAATATGTGCAAAAGCATCACTAACAGTGCGATCTCAACCTGCGGACTCTGCATGTCACGTATATGTGCCATTGCCGTGCAAAATCATAAAATCAAATGAAGATTTGAGAAGAATGACTTTAATGTAAAGATAAAGGAGAATACGTCACTCACTTATACATGGGGCTACAGGTGAGCGGCTTTGTTGGAATCCAAGTGAACACCTGTTGCAAGTGAGTCCCGTAACGCCATCCTTACAGGGACACTGACCGGTCGTCTGGTTGCAGATGCTGCCGAGGGATCCAATAGGATGACAATCACACGCTAATTGGAAAGAAAGCGGAAACGTATACGAGCTCAGAATTACGATATGAGATACCCATTAGTGTATGTTATTTTCTCCTTTATGTTATACTCTTTGTACTGACACGGCAGTCGTCTCCAGGATCCATGTCAAGCGTGGCAAGAACATGAACACGACACGTTTATGACAACGCTGATAGCACATGCCCAGCACGCTGAGTGATGACTAATAACTTCAGAGCAATCAAAATGAAATGCAAATTGAGCTTGGAATGAGAGCAAATAAAATAACAGCGGTACAAGCTACACGGGAACAAAAGCGAAATGGAACTGCAACGCACACTCATGACACAACCATGCCAGCTACTATCAAAACATATTACACTGGTTACAAGTTCTCTCGAACTGTCACTGACGACAATCATCGGTTACATAGAGGTGGGATAGGAGGTTGATTACTTTAGTATCTTGAGGGAGCTCTGGAAGAAAATGTGCTAGTCTGCAAAGTTTTCTTTGTTTGTCTTGTGAATTCTAAAATTTATATATATATATATATATATACGAAATAAACATTTACACAGAGGACCTGATGATAACGAGTAAACCCTAGTGTGTGTGTCTGTATATGTATTAAACATGTGTGTGTGTGTGTGTGTGTGTGACTCTTTTGTCTGCGTAAAGATTTTAGTCTGACCAATATTCCGTATTCGTAATTCTTTATTCCTTGTTTGTCTTGTGAATTCTAAAATGTATATATATATATATATATATATATATCAGCCAAATAAACATTTACACAGAGGACCTGATGATAACGAGTAGACCTTACATGTGTGTGTCTTTATATGTATTAAATATGTGTGTGTGTGTGTGTGTGTGTGTGTGTGTGACTCTTTGGTCTGCGTAAAGATTTTAGTCTGACCAATATTCCGTATACTTATTCTTTATTCCTTGTTTGTCTTGTGAATTCTAAAATGTATATATATATGTATATATATATATATATATATATATCAGCCAAATAAACATTTACACAGGACCTGATGATAACGAGTAGACCTTACATGTGTGTGTCTTTATATGTATTAAATGTGTGTGTGTGTGTGTGTGTGTGTGTGTGTGTGTATGTGTGTGTGTGTGACTCTTTGGTCTGCGTAAAGATTTTAGTCTAACCAATATTCCGTATTCGTAATTCTTTATTCCTTGTTTGTCTTGTGAATTCTTAAATTTATATATATATATATATATATATATATATATATATATAAGGTATATATAGATATATATGTATATACCAGGTATATATATATATATATATATATATATGAGCCAAATAAACATTTACACAGAGGTCCTGATAACGAGTAGACCCTACGTGTGTGTGTCTGTATATGTATTAAATGTGTGTTTGTGTGTGTGTGTGTGTGTGACTCTTTTGTCTGCGTAAAGATTTTAATCTGACCAATATACCGTATTCGCAATTTTGTATTTAATGAACACAGACAAAGTGGTGTTACTAAGCTACAGTGTGCAAATTATTCACTTTGGCGAGGGAGGCACATGTATTAACAGAAACATGCAAGCTAAGATTGGAATATTCAAACAACACTTGGCCAAATAAAAACTAAAACATTACACTATCACAATGTTGGAGAAAAACAAGGAGTGAAACAAAACCAAATCACTGATCCATCGGACATAAACAGGGCAGATGACGATAAAATAATCACAGTGCAAGTGTACATCACAACGTATGTTCGGTCACCTATGTTTGAACAAATCTAAATGATACACTAAAAACATCTCGACGACCGACTGTCGACTCTAGAGGGAAGTATGAAACGAGTATGCGCAAAGGGGGCAACTGCTGGTTGGTTTCGGTTACCATCGTAACGTGTAGAAAGTGTATTATACATGATGTACACGGTTAGTTACCACCTTGCGACACATCAGAGAGAGGGCTCGGAACAGATGAAAAGTCGCCTGGAGCGTCGGATAAAGCTGAGCGTGAGTGGATGACAAGGATCAGTAAGCACATTGTTAATCTCAAGCTTCCAAAAATTCGTTCTCATTTCACAGATCCGTTCTCGTACACAAAAGCGCGATGGGTTTTACAGGTGCAAAGAGTGCCGCAATATAAAAGCAATGTGACTACAGTACTTTAAACTCGCCTACTAAAGAGAATTTCATCAGAAAATGAAGTTAGTGGATTTTCTTTCGTGGAAAATATGATTTTCTTAAGCTGCAGTAATGCAAATCAAAAACAATACAGTACATAGTGCAATCACACATTTTGCACACGAAAGCAGCGAGCAGCAATGACTGAAACTCCATGCCAAGAATTATAATCTTGTGTAAGGACCCTTAGATTTAAGGTGCCACCTAATCGGATCAAATGAATTGTAAAAGAAAGAATCTCATTCGCAAATGTATTAACACACAGGAAGACTCACATATAAACACACACATAATGCACACACACACACACACAAGTACACAGAAATCAACTGACTTATGCTGTGCATCATCATGGACCAAACTGTGCCACAATATTGATGTAAGATTATTTTTTTAAAATAATGAAACAAGGCAAGGTTTTTTTGTGATAACCTTCATGATGTCATTTACGGAGGATACTTCATCCTCTTGTTGTTCCTGTTACTACAGTCTCTATACCGCGAAATCCCTAAAGAGAACTTTGCGTCATGCAAATCCCTCCAGGGAGACAGTTTTACAGACAGTGTCAAACACATCTTTGATCCAAATAGTGATCTCTTCTCTCTTCTTGCGACGTATTCAAAGCACACTTCGACCATGGAGCTACGTAGCTGCCTGCTTCGACCTCCATGAATAATTTTGTCCGTAGGAAATCAACAATGGATTGAGAGGGGTAGAAAAATTGTTTGAAGTTTAAGTTCGTTGCTTGTAGGAATCTATGAGGGTGTCTACTACTCGTATATCGTGGTAGTAATTTTCAGCATTTTATCTAATCATGTTTCCCTAGTTGCACTTTTTAACAGTAAAAATGGCATATGGCGTCTACCTGCATGCTTGTGGTATTCAAAAAAAATACAGGAAGACTTCATTCAAGCCTGACAGAAATGGAGGAGTTGACTTTAGCACTGAAAAGGTGTGTTATCTATACGTAGAAGCATGGCGTCATGATCAAAGGATCTTAGTAAGCTAGTAACAATGTGTGAATCAGATGCTTACTAACCAGGACTGGACAATTTTGCAACAATAGCCGGCATACCATAAGGCCTCTTTTTTGCCAGCCTTACTTATAGGGAAATGTTGTACATATCATAGGAATAATAAAGGCCTACATAGAAGAATAGGCATGATGTAAATAGAAGAAAAGGAATCATTTACGTAGAAGAATATGAATTTTTATACAATAATGTACGCAGAAGAGGAGGGACCGTACTCTTTGTTTGTCTGCCCTCTCTCACCTAACTTCAATAACAGAAAAGCCTACACGTCTCACAGAGAGAGACAGAGGGGGGGGGGGGGGGAGAAATGTACATACCAAGACAGGCAGGCAGGCAATATTCCCCTTGTAACCTCACAAGAATGCTACTATTTACCATTATATATTACACAAAACCTGTTCCTAGTGACGTGGCTTTCTTGAAACTATACCATAGCTGCGAGAGGCACCAAGTGCGATTTTCCCCCTTTTGTGTGAATATTCAGTTACATTTTCAATAGCCCGATAATCGTCTTTTCTCACACCTATTAGTTTCTCCAAGAAACTACGGCGCAGAATAAGATTTTCCTTTTATCCCTCACGTCGGTGTGCGCCCGAGGTGCTTTGGATTGCCATGTTTACCTGTGATTAGCACAAGGCTCCCACCCCGTTTGGTCACGCTGAACAAGTCAGTTGCTCGGTTATTGACGTGTCAGAAGCTGAAGTTCTTTTGCTAGGGTATTGCTGGCTGGTCTTCAACCACAAGGATTTCAAAGGCTATATTGCGGTATACAGTAATTCTCGTCCTTGCAATGATTTCACTTAAAAGTGTGATAGATTCATGCCACATTGAAGTAGTACAATGGTATAGGGGTCTACTGTCACAGTCTTCATCTGCTGTCACAAATAGTAAGGAGATAGGTGTCGAAATGCTCTTTGAATACCATTGTTAGAAATATCGTTGCTTTACAACAAAAGTCCGGAAGCAAACCTGTTACTTGTAATCCTTCAAATGAAAATGTTCTCACTTTATCAATAGTTCATAGTGTCAGCACGTTTTACGTTTTATCAATGCTGTCATTTAATCGTTGGAACGCCTTTTCAACAAGTACACCATATACAGGAACAAACACCCAACACTTCGACGATCTGTTCAACTATTCTTATATCCCATGCCTATTTCAACAAGACGAAGAAGAAATTATTGAAATACATAAAAATAGGTGTGAGTTTCTTTAATTTGTCTCCCTCTCAAATTAAATTTGTTAAGATCGCAACTGCTGATCTGTAAATTAACAAACATGTCGCAAGAAAGGAACCAGTGGGACTCGAACCTATGACAAAACAGTTTTCCAAATGTTCTTTAAGCTATGTTAACAATTACTCCCGCCAACAACATTCCATTCGATATAGAAATTTAGATTTGACGGGGAATATAACGAAAGGAATATGAGTGGTATATATGGTGGTCGATTAGGTATATTACTAAATTTGCGTAACTAACATACTATAAGATGAAACGCTCATTTTTTAAAGTAACTGTACACAGAAATAGTATACAATCGATTATACGTCCCTTTGAATGTGTTCGCTTCACCGATGCATACCTCTTAGTATAGAGCGAGAAAAAGAAATAACATTGATAATTACATGTACAACAAATATAAACATAATGAACAATACAATGTGCTCTCGCAATTTTGGAAGCTCATCGCTCCGTTTAAAGGAAAAATATTACGTGTAATGATATCATCGCCATGTTTGAGTACTTGCTACATCTTGATGACACATTCACCTATTTTTGTTTATACATGAATACACCCTATCTCTTTTTGTTTTTACAATTTTCATTGTCCTTTCAAGAGCAATTATTTTCAGGTTACCTTGAGAAGACA
The DNA here is from genome assembly GCF_040938485.1 of Diadema antillarum. Classification (NCBI taxonomy): domain Eukaryota; kingdom Metazoa; phylum Echinodermata; class Echinoidea; order Diadematoida; family Diadematidae; genus Diadema; species Diadema antillarum. The sequence goes on along the minus strand of NW_027271856.1, from coordinate 702,079 downwards.
GAACATACTCAAAGAGAGCAATAGTAGAGGTTTCATTATATTCTGACCTAAAAAAGAAACAAGTTTGTGGAATTTCAGAGTTCACACGTATTCACAAAACAGATATGATCAGTAGCCAACTATATGGAAGTTAGATGAGGTATTGACATAATTGCCTCACAAGACTGTCATTAAGCTACACACATTTACTTTTTGAGATGGAAACAAACAAGAGCAAAGAGAACAGAATTATTCACAACAGCAGTGGGCTATCGACTACGATGCCGGTATAATCACTTAATGACTAATCTGCCGTCATTACAATGGTCTTTCACTTACATCTCTAAGGTGCTAATATATACCTTACCTGACCGAGGATTGACCTTAAACCATCCTTACAAAAAGAGGGCATCTCCCAAGATATCTATATCCTTGAAACCAAGTGAAATTCTCGTTATATTCACCAAGTGGAAGGCATCGCTGGAATATAACATATTTTCAGCTGAAATTTGGTGACCGTTGAAATCGAACTTTGACCTGGAGCGTTAATTCAAACAATAATTTATTTCTGTTTACGCTGTCTTTTTTTTTTTTTTTTTTTTGCTTTTGCTTTAGTGTTTGTGCTAATAACCTAGCGCAAGTGACTGCTGGGGTAGCTGCTATAGTAGCTGTTTATATTTTTTCTTTATGATGTTTTTGTGCACAAAGCAATATGAAGTTGTGTTGACGACATCATCATCGCATTTATTTTGTAGTCGTCGTTACTAATAATTATCATAAAGAACTATTGGGTGAAAGCATGTGTAACTTTAAGCCTCCATGACTTTCTCACTGGGGTTCCTATTTTGAAGAAGCTTCTTTTACCAGTTCATTCGTCTAAATTCTTTTCTTTTTTTTTTCATCAAAGTCGACTTGAAGATGGTGTGGAATTGCTCTTGAAAGTGTAAGGCAGTGACCTAAATAATGATTCAATAAAATGCACTTCCGTTATCAGCACGGTACGATTTTTTTTAATGGTGCTTTGTTGATACAATGTGTAAGCTATACCTATATATATATATGAGATGATAGCAAATCGTCCCACATACATTGAAGACACCAGTTTTAATCAATGGATCGGATATGCATGAAAAAGTTAATTAAGATTTAACATGGTTTGCTTTCTTCCCATGTTTGACTATCAATCAGACGTGATTTTTCCACTTGTCTGAAGAAAGCCGAACTGCATGGTAAATGTATTTTGAGATTCAATGTGAAGAATTCTGTCATTGCATAGAACGCTTTTAGAATGAGCTGATAAGAAGAATATACAGTATAAGCCCTACTGATATCTCTTCTCAGTGATATTCATTCGATGAATGACTGCTGAGAAATTACATGCGGATTGTCACTTTCATGACGACTTATTACAAATTATTTTGTTCGATAAAACTCTCTTTAAAACTAGAGTAGACGAGACGATGACTAAGAATGAATGCGGCAGACGTTTTCTCGTTCTGAGTTAAAGAAGTTAGTATCCATCTATTTGTACTTCCACCAAGTGGCATAACACTAGGTAGGACTCAGTTGTTCATGCGTGGTTCCATTACCATGTCAGACTTTATTGAAATAGTCATAGCCACGAATTACCGAGGGCAAAAGAGAATATGTGGGAGGCTACTAATTTGACAAAAATGGATATCCGAGAGAAGCAAAACAGTGTCGGTTTCAACGCATAAATAGGGACAATTCTATTACTGCACTTTCGCGGTTCACGGAGCCGTTAATCCGGCGAGTGACGAGTGTATTCTTTTGAATTTAAAACAATATTTGAGTCCTGTTTGTCGGGCGCTAGAAGAAGGTTATGACGACGACAGACAGGTCGGCGATGCAAGAGCAGGGTAGAAAGTGGCTAGCACATTCAACGCGTGATATGAAAGGAACTTATCAGCATTTCAATAGGCTGGTACATTCAGCATAAACGCTTCCATAACTGAACCATCCTGACATGTCTTGAATTAAAGTTTCCAGCTTTTTGTTGTTGTTCAAATTATAATAATTAAGCAATATTTGAGAGGCATCTCTTCGTCAAGTTCAAATTCGTTGATAAAATCGCAGCTTCGTCCCAGTATAAATTCAAACCCCCAAACAGATATCAAAACTGAAAAAATAAGAACGAATATTAAATGAATGAATAAAAAGTTGTTAGTAAGTCCTGGGATATTTGGCTATGTGATTTAGCCACTCCCCTATAGCATCTTCTACGAAAACCATGAAGAATGAACTAAACCTTTTTCAAATCGAACCAATTGATTCATTGATGACGCTCTCGGAGACTTGGGAAGAAATCGAACAAGCATGCATCTCTCAAATATATTGGTTCATAGTCATAGGTTTTGTCTGCTTCGATTAACTCTATTATCATAAGACCAGCAAAAAACAACAAAAAAAAGTGCTAAAAATCTGTCTGAAAAATACTCCGAAAAGACTTTTGACTAAACTCTTCAGGAGGTACCTTCTTGAGTGTAGTGTTTATGTCAGCCTTCAGTCGCTTTATAGATTATAATAGTATCCATTACCTTGATAAAACAATCAAAAATACAACAATCAAAATGGAAATAGCAAAAAAAAAAAAAATGCAACCCATTGCTGGTGAACATAGGTACGTTTACCCCACGAAATTTCTCCTGTGATAATAATAATAATAATAATAATAATAATAATAATAATAATAATAATAATAACAACGTCTCATTTACCCAGGGTAGCCTCTTCAGTGTTACCACTGCTCTACCAGAGGGCCCTGCCATTATTATTACCCTAGCGTTGCCAGGTACCCATTTATACACCTGGGTCGAGAGGGACATGGTGGGTAAAAGCATCTTGTCCAAGGACGTAGGCACTGGGCGGGATTCGAACTCGAGTCCTCCGATTGGGAGCCGGGAGTCTTATCCACTATGCCACAGCGCCCCCACACGTGATAAAGACTCTCTTTGTGTCTTGCTCATCTCTGCCAGTTGGAAGGTCTATATAGCTATGAATGAAGTTAAGTATAGATAACCATAATAAACATTATCACAAGATATGTCTTTGACACAGCTACTGAGAACTAGCTTTGTTTAAACGTAATGAAAATGTCCCATGTTCTATTCATACTTTTATTGTAACCAGCGTATGACGAGTTATCATACAAATCGTTAGCTATTCATGATTTTTTGCTCTGAAACCTCCAATTTGAGCTCCACTTGTCAAAGACGGACAAAAAGTGAGATAGCTTACCCTTCGTCGCCAGAGGACTTAACGATCCTCGATGGAATCGTGCCAATATGCCAATACGCGAGATTTTAGAGTTCACGCGGTTAGCCAGTCTTTGCACACTGTGTCTGTTGTGGTCGGGTGGCTGGCTTGATTGTGTACGACGTTTAGTGGTAGCGGGGAATGCCCGAGGTGATACTTGTTTATTGACGTTTTCATATGAATCGGGAGGCCAGCGCTTGGGAAGGCCCCGAGGTGATCCTCCAAGTGATGCCTGAAAACACCTAGAGGTCAACGTCTCATGGATGAAATTCCTCGCTCTAACGCGGCAGATGAAGCAAGGTAGGACGACTTATTGTTCGGCATCATCTTATGCAAAACTATCGTCAACAAAAGCTCAGAGTCATGGCGTGATCATTTCAGCCCTATATAACACTAGGGACCTTGTGTAATAAAACTCTTTAGATGATGTAGTTCACTGCTGCCTTACTAAGATCCATAGCTCATTAACATTTGATGCATGTTATAGCTATTCTGAATACGAAGAAGTCCACTAAAAGTGAACAAAAATCATGACATCGAGCTTCTATCGAAATGCTTTAGTCAGCTAGCCAACTTTGCACGAGCCTTTTGAAACAAGTGACACGAGTAAAGTATTCTTGGTTTTTTTTTTCAGAACAAGTATAGTTCATTATCTATTTACGCAACTTTGGGGAATTTGTAACTGATTGAAGATTGGCATCTTTCGTCTTTCGCGGTAAATGGTAAACAGCGTGTAGGCGATTATCAACAAAATGTGGGTGTGGCTCTCATGTGTTTCGAAATGACTTCGTGCAGCCTAATAATCTGCGAGTATATGGTTGATATGGTTACTACACTTCAGTAATCAAGCAATTTAATCAGTGTTCTCGACCAGAAAGGGCAAATGCATGAATATATTGGCACATAACCTACGTTCTACCATCCTTTCAGCGTGTCAAGATACGGGTATGGATATTGCATCTTATTCTATAATAGTCTGTCCCACTATTATCAAAATCCTACGACGTACAAACCGACAGACCGTTAGACAACGAGAAAACAATTACAGGCCCTCTGGCGTCCTTCGGGATAGAGTCATCATCATCATCATCATGCATGTATCTTTAAATAGCACCTAGTGATTGTCCATTATTTTAAGCATTCATTAAGCATCGGTCAATAGACTGAATTTGATGCACTGTTTCCACAAGTATGTTGTCTACGCACGATCATCAACGTCATAAGATAGGAGGATATTATAGGTGTATCCTCAACGCCACTAGGAGAGGTGGTATAGTCTTGTGTCTCAATTCACACGTACCATAATAGTATTGCCCTGAAAGGAGTGTTTGTGTATACCTAGTGAAATCTTCATTAAAAAAAATTATTTTTCCTTCCCTCTTTTGTGAATTAGCAACAATATCGCCATGTCCCCCATGGGATTTTACTAATATATTGATTTTGATTCCAAAATGTATCTTGTAGTAAGATATTTCTGCATATGTTCACATAGTAGATGTGACCGTGCTACTATTACCGTGTGATCACATAATTGCGTGTACATGCGTCATAAGTCTCTTTACTGTCTCTTTCTTTAGTCTAATGTGGGGCAATTCAATTGTAAACAATCCTAATATATCCTGCAGTTTATGTGCAACACTAATCAATCATTTGTACGTTGATTTGTTTTCGCTTAAAAAGGAATAAGCACGCTTACACATGAAATGAAACGATGTTGGGGAATGCCATGAAATGCTTCCATATCCTGTTATCCTGTTATTTGATGCATGATTACTAAAAACAAATTAATTTTCTTCATGAAAAATGCAATTTCATGGAAATGATGGCTATTCACGTACTATTGCTTCATCTACGCTAAATCTACTAGGATTCCGGACATGATGACCTGCGGAATGAGGTTTAGTTGTACGTCTTGTGTAAATGATTAGGTCTACATCATCCCATCAGTCGTTGGAATGAATCATTACCTCAATCTCGTTTCAGATTTCCGCCTTTCGTCTGGATGGAACGTGGCAGACAGGCGAGTGATATGGCCAGGAGGAATATTAATATGAAAGTCCTCTGACGGTTTTCGAAGCTGTTCGACTGTCCACACATTGTTGATTCATAAACGCGACGCTGCTTAAGTTGCATCGGAGGGTAAAGGAAATGTGCATGGGAGCACAGCAAATACCCTAGATCGTTATCATCGTATAATGTGATGTATATCTTGATATGATGAGTCAAAGCTGTAGGCCTTATTCAAGGAATGAGTTATGCCTCTTGTCGCTGTGCTGACAACTTGCCAGTTGTGCGCATTTGAAGTTCGAGTTAAAGCCTACGTCGTTGAAATGACCTAATGGCCTAACAACTTATGGTACAGGTAGAGTAAATGTCCAAAACATGAGCAGGCATTAGTAAGACGAGTACATCCGCAGAAGCTTAAAGTGTGAGGATAGAAACAGGAGCTATGACAGATGGATGTTCTGTCACTAAGCGCGTCGACAATGAGGATGGAACAGGTGAGGGTAAAAAGAAAGGGAAAACCAGATTGGAAGATAATAAGACAGAAACCACGGCCTAACAAATTGAAACAAAATCGGTCTTTCGAGCTGCCTCCTCTATTTTCAAAACCACAATATGTTTAGCGGTTTGCTTCGTTTCAGCTTGATGATCTAACCCGATTTTCCCCCTTGGCTCTTCTTTGTGTCAAGGTCAGTCGCGCGTGAACTCTATTAACCCTTGACAAGTTCGTCAGAAATCCCTGGATCAGACTTGGGCAGCTCCAGAGGGTTGGCGCACGTCACCTCTGAAACTTTGCCTCAATATGACAGCTTCAGTTTACTAAGTTGGGGCTGAAGAGGGAGAGGCTGAACGGAGGGTTGATACGTTACTCGTTGCAGCACTGAAACTGACTGGAGTAATTTCTTGTCGATGCTTACGTAAAAACAAATAGGCACATGAGAAATAAAAGCACTGAGAATAACATTGGAGACATATATTATAACGAATTGACCATATTATGTTATCATCTCTTGCACACTTGAGTGTTCCATGTCACACAAGCCATAAATGCTCGTCGGTAGATCGCTATTTTGTATTTTTAATGTATAATATCGCTATTTTTGCGAAGCCCGATTAAGCGATCGCGTACCAGTGTCAACAAATCACTACTTTGAATAATGCGGATGATAATGACATAAAAAAAGATATGCACAATTTTCATTGCCATGTTAGTTGTATACTACGACTAATACGAAGCTTCTGTTTAATGAAGTGACAATGGACGTTAATGAATGAAATTCTATCAATTATTGAATCAGAAATATAAATCAGTTGTAATCCGTAAAAGTCATTTATTCATATCGTTTTTCAATTCAATTCAATTTAATTCAATTATCATTTATTTCCATCCAACAAAAGACTGAAACAAAATTCAAAGCATATACATTGCACAAATCATACTGCTTTATCAATTTGTAAGAAATACGTAATGCAGTGTAGATCGTAAAGTACATAATAGAATATATGTACAATCAAGTATAGAATAACCAAGAACAGCAATGCATGCTTTGCAAGATTGGCAGAAAAGTAAGTATGGAAGAGAGTGGTCCACTGTATGCAGGACTTGTAAAACGTGGATCACTCACAACGTAATATGTAACAAAATATCATTCAAAATCTATTCATGTCCATCTAAAAATATAGCTGTTAATTGTACAGCAGGTAATAAGGACATGATCATTATTAACAGTATCTATTCTAAAGTACAACAATATACATATTCAGATTAAGCTAATAATGTAGCATTCTGCAGGCACTATTCGCTGAACCGTGTGTACCCTGGAAATATAGTGGAAAAAACTCCACAGTTAGTATAGTTTTTGACTCCTACGAAAGACTTATACAAAACAATAATGCAAATGCTTTGGGTTTTTTGTGTGCTTTGTTTATTGTTGTACTTATGCTGAATTTAGTTATTATGCCAAGTGACATGTACCATCGATTTTGGTAATGAAACAAGTTATTGGAAAAACAGGTTATTGCAAATTACCCCCCCCCCCCCCAACACACACACACTCCACAAAAGTCGCCGAGAAGTGGAAGGGGGAGACGAATCTACCAAACGCCGTTTGGTACGAGTCTATCGTGCGGTAGAAAAGGTCTGGCGAATGAATTGACATCGTCTCAATTTCATTATATGTTAAGGCAAGGTTTAGGCTTGCAGCTACATGGTTTAAGCAAGGCACTCCCTTTCAGTTCCTTCTTTAAACCGCTAACATGTCTTCCGCTGCATTTTCCCACGAGGTCTGTGAAATCAGCTTGTTTCGAATTTACATTTTTTAGTGTATGCAGTTCGTTCGGTAAGAAATATTTCGACATATTATTGCTTCTTCAGTCATTTAAAGTTCCCGTTTTTCTTGGTTACTGAGAATAACTACACTGCTGACTGACGTTGCAGGAATTTTTATGCTCCCTCTCTCTCTCTCTCTCTCTCTCTCTCTCTCTCTCTATATATATATATATATATATATATATATATATATAATGCCATTTTAAGTTTTTATCACATATAATTACGTAATAAATCCCCTCTCACACAGAGTTACAAACACACACAGACCTACACACAAACACACACAAATGATTCGACCTTGTTTGGAAATTCGAAATCCTATTCCTCTGTCTTCAAGGTTATAACTATTCCTATGTATTTTAGTGACTAAGAGTGGTGGCGGCACTATAATTGAACGCAAATGTATTATAATCTAGGTTGTATAGCACTAATGGCACCTTGGGTAAGAAGTTACGTCCTTAGATTCCAACATAGAATACATGTACAATGTACTTTGTTTCATCCAAGTAAAATGTTGTGTTGTGTAAAGTGGAGAGAAGGAGAAAGTGAAACACAACATCACGTGAGCTATCTGTGCATATATCTTTCCCTCCATTACTAGAAGAAACTAGAATCTATTCCAGTAACAAAAAAAAAATAGTAATCAATGATTTACATTTAGTGGAAGATTCATGAAACATGTATTTTGTTTGTACGGTGTTTTTTTTTTAATATCTGAAATCCTGGATAGTTCGCATTGGCTCCAACCTGGTTTTCTACGGTAGATATCAATTTAGATGAGTGAGCAGTTTCAAAATGAAGCCTCCTTTAGTTTTACAGTGCCGTGAAGAACTTGTGTAAATGCACAATATTTGGAAGAAGTTTACCATGTGTTGCAGATACATGTGGATCCATCATTACTGAGCTAGTTGCGAAAACAATGAGAAATGTTTCGAGAACACTATCTTGAGAACAAGTGTTTGAACAGGGAAAGTTTGCACACATTACTGAAGTCATCAATGCTATGCCACAATGCTTATTCGTTCTTCGTCTTTTCAAATGACAGTCAGTGAACCGGTAAATCTTACCTTTGCACACCTTCCTGTGTGTTATGGGTTTAGATTGGTCGCGGTAATAACCCTCTTTACAATAGTGGCAGTAGCGCCCATCCGTGTTGTGACGACACTTGAGGCATACACCCCCGCTCTTCCGGCCCGAAAGTTTGTACAGCTCCATGTTAAAGCGGCATTTTCTGGCATGAAGGTTGCAGTTGCAGGCTGTCAAAGATGCAAACAGGGTAAGAAAAGGTTGACGCAATTTAAGAAAAGGCTTCCAAAATACGCCTTCTGGTCTATTTATCATTTCAATTCCATTCAATTATTCATTTTTCTATCAATAAAAAGAAATACAGGGTGATACATTCATCAAGTCAACTTTTAAACAATTCGGATGGACAAATAATGCAAAATATATGCACAAATGGTATTATAGCGACAAAAAAAAAAAAGAACAATCATCTACTGAATACTCTACTTTATGAAAGGAGATGGAGAATCGTTAGCTACCACCTGCAGTCAGAAATCCACTGCAAGACATCACAACGGAGCAAAAACACACACACACACTCCTACACAAAGACATATTTTAGCTGACAGTTATTTTGATACTCAAGACCCGTTATACAGTGTGCATTGTTTTACTTCATACAGTATACATGCCATGTGTGTATAGTTTGAAAAAAGATATTTTAATATTGTATATAAAGGGAAATACTTTCGCTCCCACACGCAATCACTATCAGGCTGAGACTCTCGAAAAATAGAACGTAACAAGGAGTCTTGGTAAAACAACATGATTCCCTTTATTTATCTGTAATAGTAAAGAGAAGTAATGAATTTCCGACCAACATAACTTTGGGACTACTACATAACATGGCTCTATGTAACTCGCATGTGTTGGAAGGGCAAAATCTTAAAAAGAGATCGATAAGTGATGCCAAAAACGAAACAAAAATACATAACACTTCATGCGAATATTGTGTTAATCACGTGTTACTAAGACACGTGAAATAAACAATAGTCAAAGTAATTGCTAGAGAACATTATGACGAAATGAATTATTTCCTTTCTTGTTCTTAACCCTTCTGTAAACGTAAAATTGACAACTGGAAACGTCACAAAGAGATATGAGGAAGGCGGATTACTTCCTTTTTCCTTTGACACTGCCGGACAATTTAATAGTTGGTGTATCAAATCTACCGATTTCTCTATCATAAGTGTCTCTCTACAAAATATTGTAATAGTTTCTTCATCAACCTGACACTCCTCTCCTAGCTAGGCACAGTTTTCACATACGATGAAATACATGTATGTTTTCATGCTTAGTTATGATATTGTCTGGGAAAACTGCGGAACACATTGCAGATGCTCATATGGTGTAAGATATTTTACTTACAAACATGGAACACTTCCAAAGTCTGTCATACTACGAAAAGTGAACTGGTGAAAACCAAGGAAGATTACCCCACTAATTCGTACAAGGAACTTCGGTTCAATATAGAATAATTCATCAAGAGAAAAGCAGTCTTCAACTGCTCTAAAACTGATAAGCCGTTATCTTCACCGGTATGCTATTGTGACAGAATTAATACAATGTATTGCGTCTGCACACGTCCAATTGACTGAAAAGGAGATTCAAATTTCTATGAATGAAGATCTGCAATTGTAATCAATCTCTTCAAATATGACAAGAGGAGAAGGCAGGCGGAAAGGAAAATCTTGCTTCGTTACGAGCTTGCACTTAACAAAAATCAAAGCGTGAACATGGCGAGCAAACCTGTTTGAAACGAAAAAAAAAATACAGAATTTATGGTTGGAGGGGTAAACGGAGGAATAGATAAACAAGGAATGTTATGGGAGGAAGAAGACACACACAACATAATATTTGTATGATAAGGGACACAGTAACAGGGTATAGCTCGCTTGAAAATATGATTTCATTCATAATTTCAAGTTGCAGTGCGCTCAAGTGCTCACATTCCGGCGGGCGCCGCCACCAGCAGACAAATGGTTATATTTCTTGCGAGGATGACAGAACGCTCTGGCCATATACCTAGGATGATTAATGGAGGTCAGCTACTGCGCTTGTTTTCCAACCTGGCGGCTGACAGATTTTAATGCGGATCATCCAGAACTGAGTAAATAATTCCTGGATTTTGATGACAAGATGGTGGCTGCTAAGAAGCACGTAAATATCAATCACAACCGCTTGAACTTCTGGATGATGTGGCATTAAGGTCACGTACTGAAACTAAAATATTCCCCTTCATTTTCGATGTTGTCGTTGTCGGATGGTTCGCCGCACATCTTGCGCATAGCACAGGTTAGTTCTTCCTGTGTTGAAGGGATGTGGGTGGGCACTTACTGATGTCTTCTGTCGGATGGCATGAATGACGGTCAATTGGATTACACGCATGCCGCAGTCAGGTTTGGCAGGAATTTCAGTGAAGACATATGGTTCGCATGAATTACGATATACGTGTCAGATCGACATCAAACTGTGATGCCATCAATAGGAATGATTATCGTACAGCATTTCGTGGTGTCTGGATGCTGGAAGCATCTCATCTCATAACCACGCGATACTATTGAATAGCTCAGGCATAAATTAGAGGCCCTTTTGTGACGCGACGCAGTTTCAATAGGGAAGTGGAAAGAGGAAACCTTGGTCCGACAACACCTGAACAGTAATGACATACCTCCGGTACTCCGGTAGCATATAAATGCCACTGAGAAGACCAGATGATTGTTCGCTTTCTCTACCTTTTCGGGTCCGAGAAGGCAAAAAGCGAGATATGAGATCCCGTCACTTCTCTCGAGTGGTTTTTGTTCACGATGACCCCGCTCTCCGCCCATTGTAATGCCTTCTACGTCGGTTGCTGTCTGTCGCAATTATTTTCCCATGAATTTGGCAGAATATTTGACCGATTGCTTCAAGAAGACATGGGGAATATTTGCCTTAATGTATCCTGGCAACTGGTCAAGGGAATGTATCATTCTTCAGAAGCAATGAATATTTGCAAAAGTAATACGTGTATTCTTAAAATCGACTTGTATTAAAATGAATTTAGGATCTTTGATGTGCAGAAGGAATAACTGCCAGAAGTTTCAGCGTTTGTGTTTAATGAAAAATGAGAAATGAATAAATAGCATTCAACTAGACATGTATGATACACCAAAAACTCGACAACGAATATTGCAAATTACATTCCCATTGCTGAATGGCCCCAAATTTGACATTTTTACATACTGATATTTAATACAGCAAACACGTAAGCTTAAACATGAATTACATTCACCGTACTGGCGACAGCATAATTCAAAATCACTACCATTGACTTATACTCCTCGGCATGGTTGTTGACAGGTTCGTTTGGTATTCCTCTCCAAGTCCTACGATATTTTCATTTCTCTCGCAGTTGCACATGTACCCACATTACTTTCTTTTCAATGTCATCTTTATAAAGGCCTTGTCGGTGCTCTTTTCTTTCTTTTTCTCTTTTGTGCATTGGTGTGTGCACGCACGCTTGTTCAGGCGTACTTGCATGCGTGGAGTGTGTGTGCGTAGATGTGTGTGCGTGATGACTTCTTTCCTGGGAACCTACTCCCGAAAGCATATGCTTTTCTGTAGGTTCTCCCACACATTATTTTCACCCTACCAAAAAAAGAAATAATAATGATAATAATAACATGACATCCTCTGTATCCTGTAACTTTAATTATTATAAAAAAAGTTTATTCTGTATGCATGGGATTTTCGTTACTATTGCTACTGCTACTATTGTTTGAGCTGTAGTCGCGTATGTAATTTGTGAGAAAAAATATCAATACCTGATATGAAAATAGAATATACATTCGAAGAAACTTCTCTTTAGGTTCAGCTCAGTTCAGTTCAGTTCAATGACATTTATATCCAGCAAAATAAATAAACATCCATACAAATAATAATGCGATCAATTTGAACATGCTGGGGCACATCTTTAGAAGTGAAGAACTTGTTACGAGTGTGCCTTTAACATAAATGCATATGATTTGCCATAACATGCGGTATCGTAAATTTAGATACAAATCCGTTGCAGAAACGCAATAGATGAATTAATTTTTTGTTCAAATTTTCCACAGGAATTGATAACAGTTAAATTTTGGTAATGCTGCCATTGATGTGTAGCCTTGACAGGGTAAAGGTATAGTCATTATGTTATATCATGTTTGTTTAAATCGAATTTGTAACATGTAACTGTTCTATAGATGCATTTCCGGTACGTGTACCGACCGGTACGTGTACCGAATGACACTTTTGGCTAATTTGGATTTTGTCAAAGTCTTATGGCCTATATGCCATTTTTGAATGATTCATTTTATTTCGTTTCAAAGCCGAATCGTTATAGTAGTGTAGAATTTAATTTCTTGATGGTGGCAGCCTCTTGTAATTCGCTTTTATGCATATTGTGATAATCTTCTACTTCATTAATTTAAAAAAAAAATTGTTTTTGAGTTGTGGTGATGTTTGTTCTAACAAGTGCAATATTTACATCAAAGTTTAATGAAGTGTCAGATTTCTGTTTGCATGCTGGATTGTTAGTATGTTGCATGTTATAAAATATGTCAAAGTTTATTTAGGATGAATGTCTTGAGATTTGGATCATACTTTGTTTAATGTTTTATGTGTTTATGTGTGTTGACTAGAAACAAGAAGGAATTTCCAAATGGACACTAAAGATTGAAATCAAAACTTAAATTTAACAGTACTATAGTGTCGTACATAGAAACAGTGACATGGGGCGAGAGAAAAAAAATAGACAAGAAGACGAAGAAAACGAAGACGAAGTAGAAGAAAGATAAGAATGTGGAGGAAGAAAAGAAAAAAAGGAAAAAGAAATAATAACAAGGAGATCATTCATTGTGCAGTAATAAAATTATTGGCTGATCTTCGTACACATCAAAAGGGGAAGAGGAAATGAGCACGAAGAGGAGGAGGAAGAAAATGATGACAGTATGGACGAGAGGAAAAAACGATTTGGGGAAAACAAACATCAAACAAAGTCTTGACAGGGAAATAAAGGAGAAAATTGGCATAGCTACTAGTCTAGTCATTTGGCTGCTATTCATCGTTACTTTGGCAAATGTTTGACTTCTCTTCAAGAAAGTGCGAAAGGAACAACGCCAATTCATTTACTTTGGTGGGTTTGAGAGAGAAGTTTGATTTGGACGTAGCCGTTCTCTCTATTCGTTATAGCCTTCGAGAGCGATGTGTAAATGGCTGGTTTGCCGTGCAATTGATACGTTTGTTCAGAGCAAACGATGGTCATTGTTCCGGTTACAGGGCACTTCAGCAAAAGGAAACGGGTGACAGTATTTTAACAATCACGGGGCGCGAAGCTAAACTGTAAGAACTGGATATTGAACTGTTCGAATCACAATTAGTAACTGTGCGATTTATAGGGCCAATGACAACGAGAAAGAGAGAAATTGAATAATAATCCGAATTATATTTCAGTGTGGAGCAATCAGAAAGCATTGAGTCATTTCTAAACATTTGCATAGCATAAGTAAAAGTACAGGAATAGCCAAAGTGACGCTTCAAATTTAATTCACTCACACTCCGGTGGGACTGAGAAGTATATATATATATGCGTGTTTGCTCGATCGACCCAACGTGTTAATTGCAAGAAGGTGTCGCAGATGTCAATATAACCGAAGGATGTTGCTACCATTTTAGTTCACCCGTCTGTGTTAATTGGAGACGTAAATTCCAAAATGATGATAACCGTGTTCCTGGGCTGAGCACACCTCTTAACAGCAATCTCATTTGACTCGTTTTGACGTAAATCAAGCTTTGTATACACAGGAGTTTACGGGTAGATCAAACATCAGTGTAGTCTAGCTTGACTACTGCAGTGTTAGTAACAATTATCATGTCTATTAGGACCATGGCAAGATGCGGACAAAGTGTATCTGCATGCATACTTTTCAGGAAAAAAAACCCCACACACTTAGAGCTAGAATGAACTCGGACTCGTGCGTCATATTCCCAGCTTCCAGCAACATCATTTGATGAGGGCATATAATGAATGTCATTTACTGAAGAATTACAAACTCTGTGATCTTTACAAAATTCCGTGCAAAACAAGTTTCAATGTATAATAGTGAGTGGCAATAGCGCCTTCGTGACTGTCAAATGAAACTAGATGTAATCGTAGCTTAGGACGTGTGACAGTGCAGTTGGTTGGAAGTTAATCTGAAAAGAAGGAGTAAAATTTTCTCAGCACAACGAAATTTTGTTCAAAATCGGATGAAAAATAAGAAACTTAATACATTTTGAAATTTCGCTAATTTTTCAGTCCCAGTTCTTGAACAGTCAATATGAATATGCAAATAGTGAAGTGATGATGTCATCCCCTCACAACTTGCCATGTAGCTTGTGAAATTTTGAAATTTCCATTCTTTCATTCAAACGCATTTACACCCCAGTATAAATCCTGATATATCTAACTGATCAATATTTTGAAAATATTCAACCGGGAATAGCATCATATTTTACGCTTTGATAACAGAAACATTTAATTTTTTTTCGTTGTTGTTGTAGGCCTACATGATCAATGCAAAAATGTAAGGTGATTACATCATCAGCTCTCTAATTTACATATTTATATCAACTGTACGAGAACTGTTCTGCAGAAATTAGACTAACTTCACAATTTCATAACTTCTCTATTTTTTCCCGATTTCGATAATATTAATTTTCACTGCTGTACTCGTAAGATTTTATTCTTTCTTATCAGACAAACTTATAAATGGACTGGAATTCCTCGTTTATATCCGTCTCCGAAAATGATTGAGACTTATCCCGATGTGAGGTACATTTATGGCTATGTAACCACTGTCGATCATAGAATTGACAAGTCGTTTTTGGTGGTGTTTCGAAATCTCTGTTGTCGTTCACATTAAATGTGTGTAGTGAAGCTCTCTTGTGTGTGGGAGTGCGTGCTCGCGCGTGCGTGCAGGGGTGGTAGGTGTGGGATGGACCTCTGTAGAGGTTGTCATGATCACGGTACACAGGAAGACAACTACAAGGATTACTGGTCTGTTTCATCATCGAGTTACAACTGCATCTCCATGATTTCATCGCTCTACGAACCTCCGCACACATGCATGCGATTAGCTTGCAAATTTCCCCAGATACTGCTACATTTGGCAAAACACACCAACGGTTAAATCGAAGGTCAACGTGGGAAATACTTTAGAATTTTCCCATGGCACGTCTACAAAATAAGGCTCTCACACTGCGTGTGTGTGTGTGTGTGTGTGTGTGTGTGTGTGTGTGTGCGCGTGTGTTTGTATGTGTGTACATATGTGTGTTTTGTTTTGTTATCAAAGAGTTGACGAAAAGCTAGCACAGAATTGGACACATGCGTCTGTATCTATGAAGTATGTCTTAAATGAAATGAAATATTCTATGACAAAACTATAAAAAAAAGACAAAATGAAATAATAACAAAACAAATCACACATTTATAGAATTTGCAGTCAAACGGTCGATGATCAATAATTTGATGACAGTCTATAGGACGTAAGTATTGGGCATAATGGAGTGAACACATCAGAGTGACTAATGGCCACATGTATTATTGAATCAAATGACACAAATGAAATATGCATACGTCATATGAATGACAGAATTCACATATTTTAAGTGACAACAATCAAATCATAGGATGTGTGGAGCTAAGCTGCATACTCATAATCACGAAAGCGATAACATTTCTGAAGAATATGTTATGCACTCCAGACAGAACGAAAACAATAAAAATAAAATCTGTTGTATTCGTATAGCTACTAAAGGCCATCTATGATGAATAATAATGCTCTATTAAATAAAAACTACCAACAAACATGATAAACTTGACTATTTACTCTAAAAAGCCACCGACGCCTCATACATTATCCAGCAAAGTTAATATCCTCCATTTTGGGAGATGGACACGAACATTATAAATTCATAGTTTGCTAGATTTACTGTAAAATTAGTGGCATTTTAAATAATGACGAGTACCAGGCATGCGATGTTTTGATCTCTTGTTAGCCGATTGGACACAATGTCATAAAACATAAACCATAACTATCGGAATTCTTCGCATGTCTCATTTTGCGCTAATTCCCTGGAGCTATTCATTCGCTGATTTCTTTCTCATAAAAGAGAATTTGCAAACGACAGCTATGGTAATTGGTTACTATAAAAATAGTATTTATTATACATATCATTTCATTCTAGAATATGATAAATGCATAAATGTTTATATTTGATAACTGTTTATATTTTGACACACATGCACACACTTATAGATACGCATTAGATACACGCACAAACACAAACAAGGGTATGTTGCCTTTGTATGTTGCGTTTTATTTAGAGGGCGATCTGCCAAAGTCCGGGCTTTAGTTCATTGTGTGTTCAGTTTTAGTTCAATGTGGCGAACGTTTGTCGACGCCTCCACTTCCGATTACGGCTGCTTTGCGTGTGCGCAAACACAGAATAAAAATGATAATTTCATGTCATCCTCCCGCATTCCCCTCAATGTAAACAAAACCATAAGTTCTTCCAACAGTCAAGGACAAACGAAGCGAATCTTTCAGCGTTTAGAGACATTTCCATGTGATCAGCGCTTGGTAAATAATGTGAACTCACGCACAGCTTATCTGCAGGCATCAGAGAAGTATGAAAGGATGCTCGCTGTAAAATGCCCACTAATAAATGTACCATTTGCAATTTATTCCTTTTTCGATCACACAAAGTAAGGAGTCTTCAATGCAAAAATCCTTTTCTATCATACGACTATTCATTGGGCAGTATTGGCCTCGTAGAAATAGCAGTGACGATAATCTTAAAATCCTAATATCAATATTTTCTTCACTATACAGGATGAGTACACCAAAAACGAAAATATATATATAGGCCTACTTGTGTGTGTGTGTGTGTGTGTGTGTGTGTGTGTGTGAGTGTGTTTTACTTTTACACACACATACGTGTATGTGTATGTCTCCGTAATCCATGTGTCATTTTTTTTTGTGGGGGGGGGGGGGGGGAGGTGGGTCGCGTGCCATCTATTTAGCGAAGGGAAGGAGAGTATATCGAAGACGGTCAAGTAAATGATAACACTCCAATTGAAAACACTAGGGAAAAGGGTAACTGACGATTTTAATTCGTGCAATGAGCAACTCCTGCATAAACACTTCCTTGTGAAATCAGAGTTAGATATCAATCAACCGGAAATGGTTTCTTGCTTGCCAAATTTTGACATTTTCTTTGTCGGTGACATCACTGACAAGAGAACCGCTTTGAAAGAAAAAAAAAAGTTTACATGATTGTTTCTACGATGGAAAGCATTGGTAATTACAAGTGTATTTCTCTCGGAGAAATCTTCAGGTGTCGTGTGTTTTCATGTTAAGGTATGCGAACAATTCTTTTGGAGAGAGAGAGAGAGCAGTCGGAGAGGGTGTATATGGGGAGGGAGGATTCCAACTCTCCGTGATATTGATGTACAACGAACATGAAAATGGCAATTTAATCCTATGATTTATAGATGATTAAACATGCTTCAAACTCAGGACAAACATGATAGTCAGAATAATATATGTAGTTAGGATTTGAGCAATGTCTTTATGTTTCCATGTGTACAATTTTAATTCATTGTTGATTCCCAATTTTAATCTGGATAGATTATGTACCTAGAATGTGCATCTAAATATATAACCAAATCTCATGAAAACGAGAGTCAACTTCTCTTCGTACAGTTCGTATGAACAGTGGCGTAGACACGTCATATAAGGAAGGGACAACGTGATAAGTGAGTCACACCTAAAGCTGATATACAGATGTAGGCCCTACATAAACTTAAGTAAGTACATACACATCCATATGTAGCATGAGTCGTTTATACAATTTGCAAGCAGTCATCTGCATAGGAAAAATGTCATGATTTTAGCAGAATAGAGATTGTTTAATGATCACGAGAGTGAACAAGCTCTGAATTTTGTATTTTTGATTTTCTTTTTTTTTTTTTTTGCTTTGTGGGATTGCAGAAGATTTATTATCTACATTCTGCCCTTTGGCGAAATTATGGTAAAATAGAGGGATGGGAAATAACGTATATGTATATATGTATGTGTGTATATATAAATATATATATATATATATGTTTGTTGTTCTGTTTGTTGTTGGGTTTTTTTTTTGCAACTCCTTCCCCTCCTTCGTCTGATGAGCATGTAGATATATAGAAACGTGTCATGACAACAAGAACTTTTTTTTACCATGCCAAAATGATCGTATTGATCAATGGAAAAGTTTTGAAAGCCCTCCTTTTTAATTCAATTCAAATGAAATTGTATTTCAAAAAGCACATTTTTGTCGATACAAGTTCAAGGGAAAATACAATATATACAACAGTAGATATATATACATCTACATGCAAAACTAATGTTCAAAATAATTGTGTTATTGGAAAAGAGAGGCCCGCGTAAAAGACAAGCTTGTAGAAATGTGGGCCACTCTACCTGTTGGTAGAGAAACCACGCAGTCGTGGAGCTCGGGAGGTAATTTTCTGCGATATATCAGAAAGATTCTTTTACTTCTTTGGGGACAGTGGGAACAGCTTTCTCCTTCATCGCAGCCATTTTCTTCGAATCAATATGCAAGAGCAAGTGAGCAGATCACACTCGTGTGTATGCACTCGTCTGTTCTGATTGCACTGCAATGTGTTTACCATTGGGAGAAGTGATTTTAAAACGGTTCGAGATACCACATTTGATGCACATATTGTGTTCGTCACTTGTATCACAAAACGTCATACCATTTGAAAATTTTGCAATTAAGCCTAAAATTTAAGGAGATATCACTAATTTTCTCAATAAACCGTAACTGTAGACGGTTTAGGGTAGAAACATAACTATTGTTCACATTTTGTATATTTTTAAGCACTTTTAAGCATCCATAAAAGTTCCCAAACTCCTTTAAAAAAATGATGTATTTGACGTGTTGGAAACTAGTGGCATACAGCCTCCCACTTAATTTATGCAACATGTGACAACCTACAGTCGTATTTGATGACGTTTTGTCGACTTTGATGGTCGACAGTTGTACTGTAAGTGCTTTAATCAGAGAGCTTGTTGGGAAGAAAGGAACATCGAAATGTCGTGAGGGGGAAAAGTAACAACGCAAACGTAGAGAATAGAGAGAGAGGGAGAGAATGTGCGTAAGGGCTGTAGTATTATGATTCACGCCACCATAACGCAAATCACGTAGACTAAGATCGCGCAGAGTTTGCATTTGTCAACTTTCCGCTGTGTCCCAAACCATGAAATGGGGCACTGCTTTACGCGTGCAATCACTCTGGTCTTGTACTGAAACGGAGTATAGTTTCAAACAACATTGAATCACTGTGTGCATACAAAATTGATTTTGCATGATGATTCAAAAGATGTTAAAAATGCAGCCCCATCCAGACAAGAGCTGATGTGCATCACGTCGTTCCTACCATGCCTACAGAGTATCAGTTTCTCCAGAAATCGCTATATCGAATGAAAATACTTTACATAAAAAACCTTGTGTAGTAGCTCAGCACTTTTAGAGAACTAGGAAATGAACTCTCCTTGTACGGAAGTCAACCAGCACCTCTCAAAACATTGTCAACCTTTCGTATACTTTGAACTCGTTCGCGGAAGCACGGAGGATACATTAACCGTGATATTCAATTCCACTGCCAACAGATCTCAGTGTAATGTCTACGCTCCCAACGTTATATATTACCACTATTTCCATCTCTGATTAGACTTTGCAGGCCAGGGTCAAGAGTTACCCGTCAAAACAAGAAATATTTCAAAGTGTAACGAGACCAATGCCAATCGCAGCCTTAGTGGCGATAGCGATCTGAAGGTCCCAGTGCTGACTGCCTAATGACTCCAACATGGGTGCCCCGCTTGTACGAGCCGGGTGACAGCCTTGTCATGAGGAAGTGCGAACTGAAGCTCGCTCTTCGGTTGGTTCAAAGGACGATGACCTCGTTGACCCTGACGATGGTATCGAATGCAAATATCCGCAATAATCATCAACTCGACCTGCGCAGTCGGTACCGTGGAACTCAGTGGGCCGATTCCGTTTCGTCGGTGACGACTGCAAAGCTCTCCCTCTCGAGAGTAACTGAGGTAGTCCTATCGCCATTTCTGAGTCTGGCGGACTCTCTATGAACGGCGAGAGAAGATCAGACTGAGAGGAAGTCCCTCCCCCCCCCCCCCCCCCCCTTCAAGACGAGCGAAATGGACAGTAATTGGTAGTAATCAGCGCTACTGAGCTTGTAATTTTCACAAGTTAATAACTGACACACTGAAATTATACAATGTAAGTGTCAAGTGACCAATGTGCCATCGAACAGGGCATGGGTTTATAGAATGAACCTGAGTAATGTTATCGTGGTGTGATGTGTGTTGACTTCTGAGACTGGTTACATCATTCTGAGCGGCAGCAATAAGATCTTTGTCCATGTCCATATTAACTACACAGTAATTTGTGATTATACTGTTGTGATAAAGAAATCCTCCAATGGGTTGAGGGAGACAACGTATAATCTTGTTAAAATCGATGAATTCCTATGACCTCGTATGGGCGGGATTTAACAAAAAATAAACAAAAACAAAGCATGATTATCACCTAAACACATGATATTACCATGGATCTAAATGGTGGATGTAGCCCTGTTTCCCTTTACGCTTGGAACAAGGCTGGTTATGGTGGTCTTTCCATTTTTCTTATCTAATAAACAGGACGCTTCCTTATCTTAGCTTTAGCAGGTTGTCTTTTCTCCTCGCTTCGAAACAAGTCGTCTGCTACCCTTCTCGTTCCGAATAAAGCACCAAGGCAAGTTTTGGGAAATCTGCTTATTGTTGTACATTCTTTTCATTGTACATAGGGTGCATAAGTTTCAATGAGGCGTCTTCTGGCAGCACGTTTCAATCCAATATCATTTCGATTGTAAGTTGAATACAATATAGGTAGAATGGACAAAAATTAATCACAGTAGAAATCCGATCAAACTCTGAATTTATAATACGATGGTTATAAAATTCTAACTGCTTACATTGCTTACAATCCATGTGCACGCAAGATGAGGTGATCATTTTTTTTTTTGTAATCTACACGAATGTAATCACACTAGGCCTATTACAAATGAATAAATCAAACCATTCCTGCAATGACCTAGAAACTCTGAATGAATTTTAAAGGAAGGACAAACTAATTATGATTGCAACATTATGAACCCGTAAAACGTGTCTGTCATAATGGTTTTTATTAACAAACAAAAGATGATGGGTTGTGAGGCATTGACATCGGGACCAAATTTGTATCTCATAATTGTATTGTTGTTTCAGTATAATTTTAAAGTTCCGAATATACAAATCTTTGATGAAAGGTTCATGTCCAATTGAACACACTCACTCAAATTCAGTATTTCTATTGTCATGTGCAAATATGATTACTATGACAGCTGACATGTAATGGCACTGCAAAATATACAATATCATAGTCGTGAATGTACAGCTGTATTCTAAAGGCGTTTGCTTTGGGACTGACATCTTTCAACAATAATAATGAAATTTGTTAATAGAAAACATGGGTCACTGACATATCATACAAAGGGAAAACAAACGTTCAACTTTCAATGTACTGATCAAGAATTCGCTAAAATCATCCCTCTCTCTCTCTCTCTATCTTTATTTCTCTTTCCCTGCTAGTTTCATAAAAAAACGGTCAAAAAACTGCCCACCATGTACGCGCACTTCTTGTTTGTCATGCACAAAAAAACTAAAAAAAAAAAAAAAAATGAAAGGGTGACGCCAACAGAAAATTGGACAAGGCGACGCGAAAATTCATAGCTGCGGGGAAATATGATTTGGGCCAGAAAGTGAACTGCAGAGTTCGGGTGATGAATGAATGGATGGTCGTCGGTAGGGATCCCATTTGTTGTTAAGAACTCCTAGCACCTTATTTCCTATATGGTTTGATGACATCCTCCAGCATAAGTAAACTCTCCTCCCCTCCCCCACCCTCACCTCCCTTCCCCCAAGTCAAATTGTCTTTTCTTCCTCTGACAGTACATTCAGAACACTAAGATGCTCGTTTCATCTTGATCAACTTTTCGTATGCTTTAATGCATTATTTGTTTGCGATATTTGATGAAAGGTTCATGTCCAATTGAACACACTCACTCAAATTCAGTATTTCTATTGTCATGTGCAAATATGATTACTATGACAGCTGACATGTAATGGCACTGCAAAATATACAATATCATAGTCGTGAATGTACAGCTGTATTCTAAAGGCGTTTGCTTTGGGACTGACATCTTTCAACAATAATAATGAAATTTGTTAATAGAAAACATGGGTCACTGACATATCATACAAAGGGAAAACAAACGTTACGATGACACTTTAATTTTCTTTCATGTGCCTCTTAGGCAAACATTCCAAGAGAAGTAGGAGAATCCACCAGGTCTCATTATCTGTATTCAAATACATTGTCGACACATCACTCTGGATGCAAATGAGTATGTTTTCTTAAGTACGACCTTGACGGAGAGACAGGGAAGCACTATGGTATTGTTAAATGCGAAGTGCAACTACTACAATTTCTTGGATCATGCGTGGATTTAATTTTGCGTTAATATAAGACAGGCCGTATCAACACATGAAAAGTGCACTTCGTCTTCTCCCGACCCATTTACGCTGCAGAGCATGGCGTCGAATGCCAGTAACCAAATCTTCCGATGACTCATAATTCTCTTGCCTACACGCATAATAG
This sequence comes from Diadema antillarum, assembly GCF_040938485.1. NCBI lineage: Eukaryota > Metazoa > Echinodermata > Echinoidea > Diadematoida > Diadematidae > Diadema > Diadema antillarum. The sequence goes on along the minus strand of NW_027271856.1, from coordinate 678,600 downwards.
TCTGCAAAATTTAATTTGGCCTCATGAAGTTACGACAGGCTGAAGAACGAATGCGTGCATGGAACAAAAGGACTTGGTGTTAGGGCCATACGGCCTCCATGAAAAGAGAAAGCACTAATGATTCACTCAAAATACACTGTTGATAAAATCAGCGACGAATTTTGGTATCGTTTCTAGTGAAAGAAATTTTAATCCCTATAGGGTAACAATACTCTATACTTAAGTTGACAATGATGACAAGAAAGCAAGCAAACTGAGCAGAAGAGTAAGACTCGTTAGAATCGAGTCAAAATCAAGAATTTACAGAATGTGAAGAGCGACATTTGATTTTACGCTATTGATTGCAGTTAAGTTAAGTTCAATGATACTAGGTGAAATTAAGGCAAATGATTTCTGAAACAAGAAGTAAAATAAGACAAAATATCAGAACCACCACCTCCCTTTAAACATTCTACAACGGGTAAATACTCTTCTGTCATATATAGGCCTCAATGGTCACATCTTGTCCACCAGCTGTGAAAGTTATTACGAATAATCAAGATGGCGCCTTACTCTGCTTAAAAGCATCCGTGTCCTGTACATTGAAATTGAAGTCAAACTGTGAACCCCTGTAGAACAGACATTTTTACACATCACTCTTGATTCATATTTATCATATCGCTGTTTTTAAAGGCTCTTCGATAAGAATAAGTCGTAATATGTTAATGTGCTAAAATATCTTATTCCATCTAATTCATTATTTCATCGAGAAAAAGGGAAAGTACATGAAAGTGAATACGTAATATCATGTATTGGCATTTTACATGGTCTAAAGAAAAGAAAATCATTGTTCATATCTCTCATCCGGATCATGATTTATGCACACGAAAATATCTGCCATTTATATACTCGCACCGCTTTTTTTTTCCTTTGTTGTTTTTTCTGCCTTTGAATGTCATTAAACAATACCAATGACAAATATCGCTACTTCGGATAGTCTCTCCCTGCTACTGAATTCTAACAATGCCAATTCATTTCACGTTTGTACTGTTCTAACTGAATTCCTCTTCCACTAATTAAAAAAACAACAAGAAGCTTACTCTTACTGCATGCTTGCAAGGGGACACATCTTTGCGAAATCATTTCTCTTTATCTATCAAACTTTAAAGATCATACATGAATTTTACCATCACGACAGGACAAAGCAGAAACGTAAATTCTCACATTGTGGTCCATTCATTACTTTCACTTTGTGCTTTACAAGCACTCTAGCTCAGTGTCTGAACACGAATAAATGAGTACTGCTCAACAGTGATAGCCATTGTGTTGCACACAGGCTACAGGAAGAGCCGTACGAAAACTTTCAATACATGCAAGGTGGTCGAAGATCTATTTCGCTTATAGCACGCTTTAGGCACGATTTTCCCTACTGTCTAGGCTGCCTGTTTGCAGCAAACCGCACAATAACGGCGGAAAACCCATCTTCTCTTCGCTTAGAAGGATCTATTTGAAGGCATTGCTCTCAGTCTGTCTATGATTTACTGTAATTTGCCGCGATGCATCCACAAAGAAAGTGTTATGCCAAATCCACCTTAGTCGTAATAGAGAAGGTAATGATGTTTGCTCTCCGCAACCTTCCAAATTCAATCCGACTTCCTTGCCCCCTTGACAAGCTACGAGATGAATTCGTAATCGCTTTACTTGTAGAACTTTGCCAGGTACTCTTCAGCTTTAAGTACCTTAAATGCTCAATGACGACTAAATCCTTCCAAAGCTACACAAGACATCAATACTTACCAATCTCGTTTTCGCAAGCTGTGACCACCCTCGTGAACAGCTTATAACTCCCTGCATATTGCAATTAGTGAAGTCCACTACACACAATGGACATGACCACATCAAAAGCTGTATTTAGTTGGAAGCTCACATATAATGAAATTTGCAAACATTTTTAATCATAACGAACCTTAAGAATCCAATAAAATAAAACATTAGAAAATTTGTAAAAAATCTGATACAAATTCTCAGCCCACCTTTTGTGATTAAAAAACCTCCACCCCAACAACAACAACAACTAACGAGGCGGATGAGTTAATTGAGGAGTTCTCGGAGTGGGCGTTATTAAATCAACGGCGTGTGTGAGGGCGTTCCCATGTCGCATTTGGATTCACTTTACTCACTGTCTTTATTTGGCACAAATCCAATGACCATCATTTAACGATTGGTCAGACTGTGCTGGGCAGTCGTTAAAAAACAACAACAACAACCCAGAGGTTAAAGTGCAACTCAAATCCAAGTTTAAGTGACAGTTTCATCTCGTTGGAAGAGTAAGAAAGTAATGGGGCTTGAACATTTTTATGTGCTGCATCAATTCAACTTCACATCAGATATGATTTTCAGCTGAATGATTTTCTGCAATTAAAACATATTAATCCTAAAATTATTATCACGCCCTCTCAAGTATTTGAATTGTTTTTGCCACAAGGCCTTTCTGTCACTACAAAGCCCAATTGTACATTATTTTATTCGTGGACCTTCCTCTGAACGACATTTGAACAAGTGAACTGTCAGGTTCAGAGGTCTCTCCAGTACTATACGTTATCACAATGTGCCCTTCCTTTTCGGAAGATCGACAAAGGCGCAGTGAAGCATTCCTGACAAGGAAAATGACATGTGCTTGCCTCTCGACTTATATATATATATTTTTTTTCTAAATAGAATCTGTAACTACTTGTGGTCATGAAGAAAAACAATGGATTACATATAAGCGATGCAGTGAATTTCACAATAGCGTTTGACTGCTGATGTCTGTGGTGAGATGCACCATCTACAATATCCCATTTACTCTGTAGAGTTTGAATGGAAAAGGAACTGGTAAATCCTCAGTTCTCAACAAAATAATAAATAAATGGAAGAAACCTGTTTATTCCCGTCGAATAATGTGATGAAAACAAGTCACACATCTTAATAAAGAAAGAGGCATTTCTAGGGATGAAGGGAAAAATGTGCGAACCAAACAAATGCGCGCGAACACACACACACATACACACACACACACGCATGCACACACATACACACATTCAAAAGAAAAGAGCTTCACAAGACGTGCTTACAGACGATTTCACGAGAGATCCCATTGCTTTTTACACGCCAAATTGGCGCGGAAATGGATTTCAGAGAAAGAAATAATGGTATCATATTTACGTTGAGAGTGGTACGAAACACATCAACGCGTGACAAACGTGACTTTTCCCTCATTTGTGGACCACACCACAAGCTTTTGTTACCACGGGATGAGAGACTTGGAGGGACTTTGTCTGTAAGATTCTATCATGACGTGCGAAATGTTTTAACAAAGAATAGAAGATGGTAAAGTCTGGAAGTAAGGAGAAATGGAGAGCATCGACAAAGTTTCCGCTGCATCATTTGGTTCACGTTTTGTTTGGTTATTGTAAGAGTTGAATGATGGATTAATTGTTTTGAATTACATTCACCTCGAAGACGTTTAGTACATATCAGGTGGATCAAATGGAATATTTCAAGACACCAGATAATGCAGGCACGTTCCAACGAAATTATTGACGATTAACAGTCATATCTTCGCTAAATTTCCGCAAAGATAGAAGTATTTAGTTTGGCCATCCTAACCCATTTGGGAATGAACTTCCCATCTGTTTGCAGATTACGAACATGACTTTCCCTACATTATCTAGATCATAGTAACTTAAACTCATTCTTTCACATTGTAAGTAACAAAACATGTACAAAACAAATGATAACCGCACTCACATCACTTTCTTCAGGTGGCAGAGACAGGTGATGTGATGTGCAATTAGATTTCGCTGATATTTGTTAGCACTTAATTTCCTAAATTTCAGATTTCAAAATTAATTAAAAAAAGAAATTTTTCCATCTAGAGAAGCTTGATCTTGCGTGGTGAATGTAATATTGTTTTTGTCTTTGCAAGAAGTGAGTAAGATTGAACTCCGTGCTCAAGTTGATTAACGAAGGAGTAAAATGAGACGAATAGAGAGGTATATTGTAATTTCAACAGACCCGACAAACATTAAAAAAAGGTAATTGAAATTACACTTTAACTTGTTTCTTCCCGATAGTTACACTGGTACACATAGTTACACCCCATAAGAACATTAGTTGCGGTGACGATGATGTCAAAGCTCCAATTGTCCCATTAGTTTGGGCACACTTTTATTACTTTGACATGTCTTGCCCGCGATTTGTCATAATACAAATTAGTTGAGACGATGATGGTATCGAACCATAACTTCTCCCGATAGTTTGTTCACAAACTATCAAAAAGAAACTTACGTTTGGGGGTCAACAATAAAACAACTAAAACACTTTCCCGCAAACGTCATTAGTAGGCATAATCAAATTTTAATTCGAATGAAACAGTTTCTCTTTGTGAAAGAAGATGAAATTTACCTTAATCAGGAATTGTGTGACACACATATCGCCCTCATTTGTTTTGCATTGGTTTTGTTGTTATCATCGTTTAGTGGAAACGTACAATTTTATTTTGTGTATCTTATTCAGGTCCGAATTCACAACCTAGCTCTACCATTCTGATTGCCTGATTTTACTCTACTTACAAACGTATGAAAGCCTCACATATAGTTTTGAACAGTATGGAATTGCATTAATTTTGAACTCGTGTTTCACACTTCAAGGGCTTCATGGAATTTTAACTGTGGATCGACACCTTAAGGTAGGGCAGGTATTCAAGACAAATTGATATCGTTTGTGACACTTTTGAATCTTGAAGTTTTTCATTTTTGATATATTTCGGCAACTTTTTTTTCTCAAGAATACAATGTACAAACGAAAACACAATGACAGAGATTTGTTAAAATAAGATTTTCTGAAAAATCCAGTTTTACAAACCGATTCTTTAGATACAAAATAGAGTAGACTGTTGCATTTTCTCTTCCATAACTTGTTCCATGTTGTAGGGGCCGTCACAATAAATATGCGCAATGATGCTTGATGTAATAACAGACCTTTCCACATGACAAAACGACTGGAAAACTATTCTCAGGGGCATAGAACAAATATTGAGCACACGTGTCTAGACAGATTCACAAGTATCACTTGTAGATACATATTGGACTTTTCATGATTTCAAAATAGTTCACATAGTTATACGAAGTGGCAAAAAGATTGGGAATTCAAGCCGTCAAGCCCGCAAACATCTACCTCATCATAACGAGACTAGTGACGGAAAGAGAATGGAGCGCTGGATACAGCATTGGCTGCAAGGCGTAATCTTTGTCAAGTGACAGGGGCAATCTGTCAGCTAGCTGGAAGTCGTTAATCGAGGCAATTCGAATGACAGACCCCCACAGGCCGGAGGTGTGAACAATCTGAGTCTGCAGACGTGACATCAAAAATCTTCCCCTTCCACAGAGTAGGCCATCTCCTGGGTGTCGGGTATTGGACATCGAGACATGTGACACAACGTTCGATACGACTGCAAATCTTGCTTGAAGCCCACAACGATGAAGAGTATGGGAAAATTTGAGAGGAAATCATCTTTGCTGCAAACTCAGACAGGTCAGCTTAGTTCTTTATTAGTTCTTATGTAGGCTACTTGTGCATAACTGTGTACGTACTATGCAAAATCGTTTGTCATTTATTTACCTCACTATAGGCCTACTATTTTATTACATAATGTACTCCTCTAGCTCTACGGCTAGCGGGTGTACGTGAATTATGGAAATGGAAACTGCAACAGTATGAAGTAGGGCCTACAACAATTATTTTCATATATTCCGCGCAGGTAAAATGAGGTATTAGGCCCTGGCTGCTTCGTCTTTGCAGCATTTACTTATTCATGTATATAAATATCTAATTTATTCGAAAACTGTCTAAAAGAGATGAGTCAAGGGCCGGGGATTGTCGAAAGTGTGATGGGATAATATTCCAGACGAAGGCCGTTTACAGAGTATATTATAAAGACCGACGATGCCGAAAAGAAAGGAATCCACACAAGAGGAGCCAGGTTTTATTCTCACTCCTTCTTCGACTGAATAACAGCAGCTCTCTTATTAAACCCATCAGTGGCATTTGCTTTTTGTGCTGTATGTACACTGGTGCCTCCAAAGAACTATGTCCTGGGCAATTGTTTCCAAAGAATGCTGCAGCTCTTGAAGTTTGTCTTCAGAGTGTATTGGCACCTCTTGAAGGGTCTTCTCTGATGGCGCTGCCTGTGCTTCATACAGCAGCATCTTTGCACCTTCCATGAGGACTACATGCCCTGTCCATTTCAGATGGCACTTGATGATAAAGAACTTGATGGTTGGGAGGCCGCACTTTGCGCATAAATGGGTAGGTTGTTATGGAAACTTACCCGGAGAAGGTTTCGGTGTGTGTCGGTTAAAACGGAACCCCTCGCCCTCATCTGCGGTTTTATTGTCCGAGGCGAGGAATTTTGTTCTCTGGACCTTAGCCCGACGTTGTCGGGGTAAGGTCTGTTAAAACAGGGCGTAGGACCCTCTGTGTTGCCAGAGTCTATATAATCAGTCGGTTGAAGGCTGGGCTTGCCTTTCCAATGCGGTGCGTCACCACAGCGTCCAAATAGGCCCATTTCTGGATGAATATCTTACATCATGGTGGTGGTAACCCATGAATGTTATCAAAAGTGATAAGAAGGCTTTTTTTTCATCTTTTTTTTTTTTTGGAATAGATTGCCAATGTGGAGGTACTATTCTGAGCGTACACATTAGTCCCTGGGTTTATGACGAGACGTTTAATCTATGCCTGTGCTTCAGACATACTACACTTCCAATCCCCTTCTTCCTTGAACTGCACCGCTGTTTGATATTATCACACTACTAACTATACTAGTTATTTTCACCTACGAGTCTATCTATTTAATGAAATAATGTATGTAGGGATATCTCTCGTGACCAAGTCATCTTGGACTTCGCTCGGCAAATCTTACGAGCAGTTTGATCAAGACCTTTCTTGAGAATATCCCGAATAAAACACGCGTATTGACAGACTTTTACGAAAAAACCGCGTGCGCATGCATACCTTTTCCTACATACCCGCCAGTGAATTCATATCCTCCCAGACCAAGTTTCTGAGGCGTTTGTACCTTTAGTACTCCTGTCTATCTGTACCGTCAATGACTATCAGCCCCTGAGCCTAGGGCAATGTCGGCGAGACCATTCTTGCCCATCGATCTTAAAGGACAAGTTCACCTTCATAAACATAAGGATTGAGAAAATGCAACAATGTTAGTAGAACACATCAGTGAAAGTTTGAGGAAAATTGGACAATCGATGCAAAAGTTATGAATTTTTTAAATTTTTGTCTTGGAACCGCTGGATGAGGAGACTACTACAGCTTGTGAGTCATATGCGTACAACAGTATAAAGAAAATGTAAAAGAAAATTCAACATATTTTCACTTTTTTCGCATAATAAAAGAGCACTTGACTTGCCTCTTTCTAAAGGCAGGGGGAATAATATTACCCATAACATTTGTCGGTAACGAGTCAGGGGAATGTATACTTTTTTCAACAGATGGAATTTTGTGAAACTCTCTTTATATTTTCCTTATATTGTTGTACGCATGTGACATCTAAGTTATTCATACACTGCAGTAGTCTTCTCATCCAGCGGGTACTGCACAAAAACTTCAAAAATTCATAACTTTTGAACGGATTGTCTGATTTTCCTCAAACTTTCAATGATGTGTTCTACTAATATCGCTACATTCTCTGAATCCTTCTGTTTATGAAGGTGAACTTGTCCTTTAAGTGTTTAGCATCATATATGGATCCTGACTATAGAGACATTCAATGATCACCTGCAATTGTCTGCTTTTTTGTTTGGAAATTGGGAGGGGAACATTGCAATAACAATTCAGTAGCTAGGTACAACAATTACAATTTCATTTCCGGGGTAAATATTACATGTTATACGAGGAAACAATAACATTACTCAAACATGTTTTACAAAGTTAAACGTAATGCATGTCGATATAGAAAAATTGAAGCAATCTCATGTATGGTGACATTAACAAAAAAAAAAACAGATAATACAGAAATGAAAGAAATAAAGGCGGAACACTAGGTGGCATCAACGAAAGTGATGAGGGGTTTTACCATGATGCACCTCTGTACGAGTTTTAAAGAAAATAGCTCCAGAGATGTGCATGGTAGAACGCGCAAAACTTTATGTACCATGGTGGTTGCCTTTGACCCTGTAAATGGTGGAACATTGGGGGCAGCAACACCAAAAATTATAGTGGTTCAGATTTAACTATGATAAACCTTTATAGAGTGTTGTGGGTAATGACTACAAGAAATGTAGAGCACAGAAGCAGACCCTTACAAGTCCACCTTTTTTGTGTATGTAGACGAAAACAGCGTGGCGGCAACCACCAAAAGTTTTAATGATACACCTCCATACCCAATTTGAATAAAAAAAAAAAAAAACACACACACACACACACAAATTTGAAGGAGCGGCTGCGACGGCTGCGGTAGCACCGTTGAATTGATATCGTCCTGTGCACGTACCAGGGGATACAAAGACACCACGTGTCACAGAAGATGTAGGTCGTCTCTTCTTGTACTGATCAGAGATATGAACATGTTGCTATTCTTCGTTCCCTGTGTATCATTCGATAATATGCATGTCCAATTTCACACATTACTTTGTACATTCTGTTGAAAAAAAAGGAAGATAAAGTTTGGATTTGAATTGAAACAAAAATAAATTTAAAACTCCAGATCCTGTAACCTCCTCATACTGAGTCTAATTTTGACGAATGTTTGCTTTACAGTTGCCTGTTTGATTTTACTCGTTACATCCCTTACGAAAAAGTCCTGTGGTACAAAGATAATTACCACAGGACGGCACCACAGGACAGTGCCACAGGAAAGTACCACAGGACAGTACCACAGGACGGTATCACAGGAATTGTCCTGTGGTATTTTGGGACGTACCACAGGACAGTACCACAGGAATTGTCCTGTGGTATTTTGGGACGAATACCACAGGGCAGTATACCACAGAGCAGTACCACTGGGCAGTACCACGTACAGGACAGTCAGGACCACACTGCAAAAAGTCCGGTGTTACATAGTGAACACCGAGCTGGTGTTAAATTTTCGGTGCTCATTTATGGTGTTAAATTAACACCTCCTGGTGTTATTTCCAAATTCTAAACTGTTTTTTAAGAGTTTTTTAGTAACTGCACTTCTTGTTGATTTTTAATTTAAACAAGACGATCAAGAATTTTACATTAAAATACTAGATTTTTGAAAAAATGTAAAAATAAATTTACACCACAGTAACACCAGCTGGTGTGGTCTCTTATTGAAGCTGGACGGGTGTTAAACCATTGATATTAACACCAAGAAATATCAAATCAACACCATGTGGTGTCATTTTTTAATTAACACCAGTACAGTGTCAAAATAACACCAGGTACAGTGTCAAATTAACACCATGAAGTGTCAGGTGAACACTTTTCAACACCATCACAGTGCATTTTCAACACCTGTGGGTGTGGTCCTTTATTGAAGTTTGACCGGTGTTAAATCTAACACCGATGTTTTTACAGTGCAGTATCACAGGACAGTATACCACAGGAACTGTCCTGTGGTATTTTGGGACAGTACCACAGGACAGTACCACAGATCATTACCACACAGCATTACCACAGGGCAGTACCACACAGCGTTACCATGGTACCACAGGAGAGTACCACACAGATCGCAAAAAAAAAAAAAAAATCTGGGAGAATTTTAGCCACATATCAAGGAATATTCCTGATAGGCGAGTGATGGATTTCAGGACAAACCTCTGTCCTACTCCTGATATGTAACATCAAACGAGAGTCTAATATAGCCAAGTGCCATTCTAGTCCTATAATAGATCTATAGAGTCATCCTATTCCTAGTTAATCATCGGTCGTATCAGTACATATATATATATATGGCGGTCTATCCGTAATGCATTAAGGCATGGTTACTAACTAGATTATACTTTATTATCAAGATATGAAATTACACTTTCATAACAATATTTATGATGTTGGGAATAGCATAACATAATTAGACAATCTTTAAGAAAGTTCAAAGTAAGTCCCATCGTTAAAACTTTGACTTTTTAAGTCATTTATGTATTTTCTAAAATCTAGAGTGCTTTTTATGAATATTCATGAGCTATGTAAAAATTTGTACCACAGGAGTACCACAGGAGTACCACAGAAGTCCACATGAAATGTCTCAATGCTTTACAGCAGCACTTTCACTAAATAGGTAATACTGTAGGAGTATAGGACAGGTTAAGTAATGGCAAATCAATTGCTTTAATTCACAGCATAACTCATCTATCAACTAATTGAGGACAATGTGCTTTTTTGTTTATATTTTTATTATTTCAGTTGGTTCTGCCTTACAATTTTTCTGTGTGGTACTGCTGTGTGATATTCTCCTGATGTGATAGTCCTGTGGTATAAAATGTTAAGAAAAAAAAAAGAATATCCTGTGGTATTTTTCTGTGGTACTTTCTATATATGTCACTCGAGCATGTGAGGAATTGCACTCTAAATGTTATTTGGTGCGAGTCAGTACGTTCTTGCACCTTTTTTCCACGGTAGAGAACGTCATATCCTGTCATGAGGTTATTTAGTGTTGGGGAATAATGAAAACATGTTGTGCGGTAAAGTTATGTACACATAAGATGACAATTACTGTACATGAATGACACCAAGGTCATAATATCATGACCATGAAGTTATTCAAAGAGTCTTAATGAGAGCATTTGTGATGATGTACCGATATTCATACAGAATACATTTTGAAATAATGCTCATAAACTGTACGCGACTGATAATACTTTGCCTGCAACTGGGGGAAATACTAATTTGCTGGTGTTTAAGGTATCCGAAAATAGACTCATACTGCCGGAGGCGAAACCTCTGTGTCGTTGGTGTGTTCATTTGAGCTGCATCTCCTGACATGATATTTCCTCACTGTGATGGGAATAATGTGGGAATCAGGGCAGCATGCCCAAAATCACATATTCTTTCGTCCGTGGAAAATGAGATGCATTATTGCTTTCACCAAACTTGAGGGAAAAATGGATCAGGGAGAAAATCGCGCCAAAAACAAAACTAAGCCAAAGAGAGAGAAAAAAAAACAACAAAACATTCTTCATAAAAAAAATCAATATATATATATATATATATATATATATATATATATATATATATATATGTGTGTGTGTTTACTACACAATTTTTTATTGATGACGTAATTTCAACGTTTTACATCCCTTAAAGTGAATGCAAACAAAATAAATGCAAAATCAAAATCTAAGATTAGCGAATGAAATTCATCCTTTCCTTGGACTGTTATCTGATGACCTTTTCTGCCCTTCCGACGTCTTAAAATAATATATCCTTAGCCATGCTTAAATTTGACTTTGCAGTGGTAATTCAGGGATTTGTACCACTTTGCAAAACAGGATAGAGGGTGGGCAGTCACTTCCGAATCGTGCCAGGTAAAAGAAAGTGTGAGAATCTTGGTCACGCACCATAGTAATGAGATTAGTCACAGCGCTCAATGTGACGAAACAGCTAAACAGGACAGGAATAGACACAAATTCGGAACAAGTAGGGTCTATTAGTTATTTTACGGGCTGTCTTTTGGTCTCTTCTAACTACAGACGTGCGTTCATTCATACTTGTACCTTCATTTAGAAATGTTCAACGTTTATGCTTTAAAAACTAACACACTCACAATTCAAAATGAGCATGAAAAGCACGTCAGTATCACGAACATGAAAACCAAAGCCACACATTCTGTATGAGTCTTATGGACTGGTATTTCCACGGTTCCGGGTTCTTCTTGGACTAGATGCAAACAAGCACTTCATGCCATCGTTAAAACAGTCTTTCTTCCCACCTCCAGCACGCCCGGGCGCACGGAGACAGATATGGTATATATACTTTCTTGTTCCCCAACCATAGTTTACATGTAGGGTTATATAACGCATAAATACTTCTGTCGAGCTTATTACAGCTCCGGCAGCGAAGATTTCAGTCGCAGTCAAGGGTAAAGCAGAACTGCTGGAACTTTTGAAAAGGACACTAGCAAGAAGTACAGTCTACATTCCTGAACATGAAGAAAACAACATTCATGGTAATTGACAAAGATGGAGTGAACAAAGAGAATGTCATTCTAGATCGGGGAAAAACTGAGGAAGTGTGGGGTCATAACTCATAAACAATGACAGCACCAGCATGGTTGAAATCAGGAGGAGAGTAGCTATGGCAAGGGGTGCACTGCAGAAAATACAAACCATTTGGAGAAGCACAGGCATTAGCGCACAACTAAAGGTACGAATTTCCCATTTCCCTTTGCGACATTTATATTGTATGGATGTGAGACTTGGGCAATGGTACAGGCTAACTGCAAGAAGATGAATGCAAATGAAATGTGGTGTTACCATAGAATCTTAAGAATTTAATTAACGGAAAGCACACGAGACAAATAATTAAGTACTAGACTAGATCAAGATCGAGACAACATTGGATCAGGGCTACTTAACGCAAGGGGATAGTCACTCAATAGTTCCGACTTTTTGGACACATGATGAGAAAAAATTGTTTGCTTTTATTCGAGGGAAAGTGGAAGGCGATAGGAGGCGGAGGGACGAATAACAATTTGGACTCTAGACATTAAATTATACACAGAATTTGGTTGCTCGGCTGTATCCCGTCGGGCACCAGATAGGGAAGGCTGGCGTGAGCTCATCAATATCACAGCAGCGTATATTTGTGCCAACTGAAATGAATAGATGAATGATGAATTCTCTATGGTGCCACAGTACTGAGTCAACAGGGTTGGGCAAGGTCACGAATACTATACCCCTTCTCATCACGAGATTGGGGCGACTGAGGTAAACGAGTACGCAAGACCAAAATATAATGGACGAAGAAAACTGTCGGCGTTAGGAATGACGTTTCTATCTGTTTGTGTGTTTGCTTTCTTGTTCGCTTGCTGTAGGTGTGTTTAAGAGAGATTGTGTGTTTGTGGTGTTACTGTAATCTATCGTTACTTAAGCGTATGGTGACCAACAAGAAGGGAGGAATTACTCGATTCTTGCACTTACACATTATACCACACGGGAGTAACAAAGTTGATTTAAATAATCATCTGAGACAGACACTACAGACGGTTCACTTACAGCCTGAACATGACAATAAGATTTGCTTCAATGATAGTTTGAATGTTTCTGATGCATCATCTCCAACCAGAAAAGTAAATTTCCCCAGCCTTTAAATGCGTATTTCCGTTAAAAATTATCTAAACAAACCTGTATCGTTATAATTGTCACATTTGTTTTCGAAGTCGTGCGTCGGGGTGTTATATTAAAAATATCCGGACTACAAGAAATGTCAGTTGAATTGAATTAAATTCAACTGCTATTTCATATTCTATCAAAATTAATGAAGATAAAACTAATATAGATTACTATGCAGCATAACGTGTGGAATAGAAACATATACTGTATATTCATCAATCCTTAAATTCACTCTGATAAAGTTAACAATTTAGATGTTTCGGGGAAACGGAGGGACCAACTGACAGGCAATGTTTTAAAACTGCTGGTACGCTTAAGAAATCCACGTATAAAAGCTATTTGAGAACTACTCAGTAAGAATGGACAGGGTAGAAGTTTTAAAAAAAAACAAGCAAAAACATAGCACAGATGGATATTTATACACACTTTTCACCTCTCGTGGACATTTTAAGTGCAATTCCACACCATGCTCAAGGTGTCTGTCATGGATACAGTCAAACTAACGCTGCGATTACACCATGTTCCCGGCGGCCACGGCAGTCACGTTTTAGGGTACCGTGGACAAAACGGGATGGACGTGAGACAAAGCGGTGAGAAGGGATAGGCAAACGTGAAAGGCCGTGATTGCTGTGAATGCCGTGTCAGATTGTTAAACTGTCAAAAAAACATGGCTAAATAAAACGGGGTGAACGCAACAAGACACGGCGGCACGTAATGGACCATAACAAAACTTGGAGGCGATCCGTAGCGGGACGCGACGAAAAATATTGATAGTCTAGCCTGACCAGACACCGTGAGAACAAGGTCTGATAGCTATATGTTCACCGGGGCTAGGACTGGACGGAACAAGACTAGAATACGAAGCGGGGGGGGGGGGGGGGGCGGGGGGGTGGTGGTGGACGGGAGACTGTCTCATCTACCCACGGCGCACTACGTTACGGGCAGACGGGGCTGCCGTGGAACATGGTGTAAACGCAGCATAAGCAAACGGAATGGTAGACGTAACATGAAAGGGGACATACAATAAAAAATTAGTAGTGGAGTCGCTAAGTGTCAATAATACTTTCACGAAAGAGCGATATTAGCAGCAACCATGTGACGCAACTTTGATGACATTCTTATGAGGTGATGGTGACATTGTCTTACGGGTCTCCCACTGACCAGCACACATTTTCCCTAAATGCGCTTGTTTGAACTAAATGGAACAAGAAAAACTTGTATCCTTCGGATTTTCCATGACTTAAAATAATCTATAAATGGTGGCTTATGGAGAAAGGGTATAAGCTACAAATCATTCACAAATACAAAAACCAAACATCATTATATGATATTATTTGTGCGTATAGAAATCAATGGGACAGTAGTGATTTGTTGATATCATCACGTCAGGCAATATGTGAGCGGTGACGGTTATGTGACGGTTATTGCTATTTAATGAAAGTATATGAAAATGAAAAGTTCCATAACTTTCCATAACCTTTTTAACGTCCGACTATAAGGAACCTTCTATCATTTTATTCGTCCATTACTCCATTACGCTCAAATTGGCATTAAAGTGACTCTGCGCTCTTTGGTTGTAGTAATCACATATGTTGTTTGAGAAAACGAAATCGTGGTCCAAGGAAACTGTAAATCATCGCTTTAGAAACTCTATAGACTTCAACTCTTGTGGAAAGGTAATCAGTGGAATAGGAAATCTCTCGTATACAATAACTTACATGGCTCATCCCCCAGCCTTATTTGACTGAAATTATTAGAAGTAGTGAGAATTCCTCGCTCAGCAATATGTAATAAGATGGAAAATGTCTGTCATCAGAGAGTCGCCTTACGCCATCGCACACACCGTCGCATAATACCGCAATCCCGGGCACGAATGCAGCTCAGTCAGTCACTGCGATTTCTCATCCCGCGGATTACGTACTCTGGAATAAGAATAATAAACGATGGAAGCTTACGGACGAGGAAATATCATAACGATGAACTAACGCATCCCAATTTATTATAATGCTCTCTCTCTCTCTCTCTCTCTCTCTCTCTCTCTCTCTCACCTTGTAAACGCAAAAAGACAAATACTGACAAGCACATCAGTAAACACACAAATACCCACATACACACACCCTCGCGCACGTTTTCCCCTCATGCTTGAGGGTTACGGACATAATTATTAAGTACCTTTGCCGCCAAATACAATGTTCGGGTTTTCTACTTAATAAACGCACATACAACAAACAATGTACTTCTGCATAATTATAGATATAAAATGCCCGTGGGTGCATGAATCACTTACACTCCGGCGATAAATTGCGCGGAGTTGAACGAAACAGATTCAAGTTTGGCGCAGTACTTTGTGCGGAGACTACTCTATTGGTCTCAAGAGGACGTCTGCCCGGATAAGAAGTGCGCGGTGCTGTTTCCGCTCCTCGGTGGGCGAGCACAGCTTCTTCCCTCCAACATCGCTAATGAGATATGACAAGTAAAGCACCATCACACTGTCATCCTCGCAGGTCTCTGCTGATGTCGGGATCGATCTGGGTCAAAGGGTGGAGATCAGCCAAGCCATACTGCCTCACTTGAACACAAGACGATAACAGCAGCAATGACAGCAGTTGTGTTGGCATGCACATGTATGAATTGCAGGCAAGACAATTAAGGTTGGGATAGTTCACTCTTGCGGAAGCAAGCAAAATATCCTCTCCGGAACATTTAGATATGAATAAAAAACATGTTGACATATTACTGTTCATGGGTTGAATGACAATTAACCGCACAAAGAACAGACTAAATATTTGACAGGAAAGAATGTCGGGTTTTGTGAAAGGTAATTTCTGACCTACATGCAATCACGAAAGTAGTTATAGCATTCCATTATTCTGCATTAAACTGTTGATTATATTCATCATGCTACAAATCCAGTGTTGTGCGCGGATGGATAGTAACATTGCTATCCGCCACAACTGTAAACGTAGGACCATAAGCCTAAAAAGGTTAGGAATTATGTCAAAAGCAGAACCAAGTCCCGGCTTCAATGTGCCTGACGCGACTGTCGAATGGCGCCAAACAAACGCCTGAAAGACACTTGCTGCGAACACGTAAAAAGTGCAAGTTCGGTTCAAAGAAAACACGGCATGACTATGTGCAGTTCCTGACAGCGCGTTTTTCAGTCTCCAGCCTGGAGAGTTGCTCAACATGACAAATCTGTCCAGGCCTTACCTTCCAAAATTCTTCTTTATCTTGAAAACACGCTTAGCGCCGGGTGTCTTACTTTTGCTACGAGTTAAAGGGGATTTCCGGACCAGTTTAAAGTTAGTCTGATACAAAAGAGTATAATTCTTAAAGCAAAGCAGCAAAAATTTGATCATAATCGGATACAAATTATGGAGCTTATTAATATTGTGAAATTTTTGCTTGCTCATAAGGTGCGCTACAAACGCTCGTACTGAAACTGGTAAAAGGTATTTCATTTGAGCCGAAAAATCATGTTAATGCGTTTAACTGCTTGATGCTACAGTCACCACAGTGCCATGAATAAGAAGGACTGTGTCCAATTCATACGCAGTGGCAAGAGTACTCCATTTTTAATGTTTCAATAAGACATGTGAATAAATTGTAACAAAAAAATGTGCAATAGTTCCTGCATTATCAGTCATTGTTTACCAACTAAACATCAAAGTCAAATGAAAAGCGCCACAATATCTTAGAGTGGTCATTGTCACAAACTGAAGATTTTCCACAATGGGATCCATGTTGAGTTAAGAGATATCGGTACGGTGATGCATGTTCTTTTCACGCTTTTATAATTTGCGCTGTCAAGAAGTGTGTTTAGTCGACGAGTCAGGATACTTGCAAGCTGCATTTTGATGAGAGAGAGGCCTGATATGAAGGAGGCTTCGCATAGTCGATGAAAGGGGGTAAATCGAGATAGCGAGGGCACTTTCTTGCACAACATCATCTGTCAAAGGCATGCAATTCAGTAAATAAGTCGAGCACTATATACTTAGATAAATGTAGTGATCGTGTCAAGCATGAGTTTTGTTGACCCTCTCTTATAATACTGACATACATATTCAAAAATCCAAACGACAACCACTAGCGATGACTTGTAGTGTGGCATGGCCCTGAAATCCAATCGAAAGCACACTGGCCGGTGGAGGGCAAGGGGGCGGGGGGCTTTTAAACACACCATTGAAAGGCCTGTCAACAATAGATATTTCGGTGATATTTAAGAAATAATGAGAGCGTAAGAGTAAATACAACGTCTTGGGGACAAACAGCAATGACCACGAATGTACGAATTCACATCCATGTTCTTGCTGCTGGTCTTTGGGTCCTGCCACCACTCCAAAGTTGCCAAGTAAACATCATTGTCGTGCTCTTCCCTTTTCTAATTTGGGTATTTATGAATCTATCCCAGTCATGAATGCAAGGTGCACTTTTCTGATAAACTAAAGTTACAATTACAACATTTTTTTTTCTTTTTCTTCTCTGTCTTTCACGGGAGTTTCAATAACATCGATGTGTATTAGTTATTCAATGATACTGCTCAAAGTGCTATGTTGCACAACCAATGAGAACATCTAGACAGGAAATGACACCAATGTATCTTAAGCGGTAAGTAGGCATTATCGCTGTCTCTTTCCATGAAAAGAACCGCTTACACTCTAAACATTTGAGCCTCAGAACGATAATTCTTAAATTCTACATACAACAATTGACGGAAATTAGAAAGACGACAGGGACATAATAATATTTCCATTCTTAGGTTGACTGAACTAGAAAAGAAAACGCATAAGTTTATCTCATGTTTAATGTAAATGACTGCGCCGATGGATAAAGATAGTTGGAGAACGTTCGTGTCACTCGTGTCACTCAAGAGAATTTCTTGAATAGTCACGACATTGAGTGCGTGTATGCCTTGGGTGGAGTGTACTCTCGTACAACTCCTAAGTGTTTGCGTGGACAGGCGCACGTTGCTATATTCCTCAAGTGCTCAAAACTTGCAAAGATGATGACAAACACACAAAGAGTACACCAGTTCATAATAATACATAGACAAATTCATGGACAGTTTTCCTCCAGGGATATAACAAGTCATTCTATCCACATGTACATATTCGTTGTATTTCAATACTTAGGATGCACGTATACCAACGTATATGTCGGGCACTCCTCAGGCAAAGCTCACGTAAACTCTCAGGTTGTCAGGAACATTCTTTAAGACAGTGTAAGATATTAATAACATTTGAATATGTTTGTAAACTTTTTTGTGGTTTGTTCTCTTCATTCCGAGCAACACGTTAGATATCATACCTTTCAAATGCAAATTTGGCTTATTCCTAGATTTATTTGAGATGCACCAGCAAATGATTTAGTAAGGAAGAAGTATTTTCATTATATGCATGTGGTATGGATAAAGGGGTTTCAGCTCTGGTGGAAAGAGTACTGTTTGAGAATGTTTCCTTCTGCTATTCGTGACATAGATGTCACGAATAGCAGAAGGAAACATTTACAGAAAATATATGCTGTGAACAATCCTTTAAGAGTACCTGAAACCTATTTTCCCACATTGACATACTGAAAGTCTTGAATTCTTTGCTCTGTTCGATTTTGTTCGAAACAGCCATACGATTACCTGTGAAAAAAAAAATCCATTAAATCTGCTTCATTCAAACTTCGAAGGAAAAGTCTCCCTCAACCCTACTTTCTCCACTTTCCCAAGTCACAATGTCAACACAAAAGGATTTACCTGAAGGCATGAGGTGAGTTTCTATACGACTATGAGTAAATGGCACTGAATACTAATAGCTGAAAGAACATAATTATCGAATGGTGACCTCATTGTCACAATGATTAATTGTTTAGACAAACATTAAAAAAAAAAAGATCTTTGTGTGCTTCAGGTTTTTTCTTCCTAAACCGGATCAGTAAGCAAGGTTCATTCCCATAAATACTTGTATTCACTATAAATTTCCGCAGCCTGAACCATCACATTTCAATTATTGTACAGCAACTCGTGTTCTGCGGTTATTGAAACCTTGTTATCTCTGTAAGGGTAATCAATAAAGATTTCTGCTACTTTTCCCACAATGACGATGACTCAGTACATGCAAGCTTATTTTTTTAAATCTTTGAGAGAGGAATCGTCATTCTCACTATTTAGTGAAGCTGGACTATCAGTAAACACAAGGGCTTTCATCGTCTGTGTGATCCAGGATCTGGACGAGTTGTTTGGAGTTTGCATGCGCTTGAGGCCAAGCTTGAGACCTTCTGTCATCTCTTCTCGACTGTCTGATACTAGTCCTGCTCACATCAGCGTCTCTCCTTCTTTCCTCCCCTTTCCTCTGTTTAAGCTTTTCTTTTCCTTACACATATTCCTGGTGTCTTCCGTTCTCACAGGGGAAAGATGTTTTTTTTTTTCTCTTGTGAATTTCCTCACTGTACATCCTCTAGCTCCAACTCTTGTTCTTGATTTACCTCGCTACTTTCATTACTGCTCATTCTGTCTTTTCTTTCATCCAGGACTCATTGTTTTCTCTACCTTACCTTTTTTTTTTTCCATGAAAGCGGTTTGAAGCTGCTGCTCGTGGCAGCAGTGTGATATTGTCCTTTGTCTTTTAGGTTGATCAAGCTTTCACTAACTTCGAATGATCGAAGGGACAATACACAAGTGCCGCGCTCTAATCAGGGAGGCGGGATCTCTATCTCATAATTACAATTATTTTGACTTTTTAAAAGAATATTTCAGTTTCAATGTTTCCCTTTATTTTTAATCATATTATTTCAGACTGTCTGTACTAGTCACACAGTACGTGGTGTTTGACACACTTTCACGTACCTGCCAATTCTCACATAAATACCATGGTTTATTATATCATTTGGGTGTTTTATTAGATTCTTAAATTTTACACGTTTTCCTTTCCTTTTTCGGCGACCACATTTCATTGTCGGGCACCAATGAATTAAATTTGATGAAAAAGTTAGTGTCGAGCCTTACATATATATATATATATATATATATATATATATATATATATATACATATATATATATGTATGATATATATTCTATGTGCATATTTATATTGAAAGAAAGAAAGTGTCTGAAAGAGAGGTCATCTCAACATGAATGGTACATATTATTGTGTTTTTATTTTTAAATTTCAAATTCATTTCTATCCATAATACCAAATAACATTAATATCGGACTTGCAACTAGTGAATTTTATGGCCAGAAAAACTACATTTTTTGCTAACTTTTGGTAACCTTTGACCCCTGACTTTTCAGGCAATCACTTGCTGACTTATTCTGTAATTTTTGACCAGTGGTATGTACTACCAATGGACGTTCCTAGCTTGTGGCTCAAGGATGACATTTTTAAACCAAAGTACAGGCACCTTTGACATTCACATTATGAGTTATCACCACTGTTATGTCCATGTGTATTTTATTCTTACCCTGTCCACTGACACCGTTACTCTATAGCTGAAGCGTGAGAGGAAATTACTCCTTTGCAAAAGATAGCACAGTGACCTCTAACCTTGATTTCGGATCTGTGTATCATTTCACGGAAAGACCCACCCTTCATACAAAATCATATGACCACTGGACATGATTATATATAGATGTCATTTTTTTAGCTAGGGTTCAGACATTCGAACCCAAGGGATTTTACCCAAAATCTGCAAAGCCCATTTTTACCTCATGTAGCATACCTCTGCAAGGTAGGTGACCTATCAATAGAATCCACTGAACTGTTTTCTGGAATCGTGGTAACGAGGAAGTTGGACAATGGAGAGACGGACAACCCGGAACAAAAATGCCTCCGACACTTCAGGAGGAGGACTGAAGCTTGTGTTGTAAGTGCTACTGAGAAGATGAAACGCCATCATTCTCGTCTTCTTAGACCCGAAAAGGTCGGAGAAGGCGAGGAATTATCTCGTCCTTACGGGCTGTGGAAACTTATGTGCTTCCGTAGAGGAGGCTTCAAAAATGTAAAACGGGACATGCGAGCTAAAATCAGGCAATTTAAATAGATAAGTAAAGGGGTAGGTAGGGGGGTAAGTACATAGCCATGAGAGAAACTGAAAGCAAAGAGTGGGAAAGAAGGGGAGAGAGAAGAGGAGAAAGGAGAAAGGGAGAGATACCAAGCGGTGGGAATCGAAAATAACACTAAAATGGGGTCGGGTGAATCGTATAATCGCGAATGCAATCTAGCGTTTTTTTCGGGCCTCTTGTCCTGTTTCCTCCACGTCAATGTGTCGATCCGCTATCCAATACTCATATAGTGTGTACGATGCTATTCAGGACGAAAAAGAAAAAAAAAATATCATCTTGTCGAGGCTGTTCTAACACAGCTTACACCATGGTCTTTGACATTGTAGGCTGCAAATGGCTACAAACAGGCTGGCAATTCAATACTTACTTATTTATTCATTTCTATTTTTATTTCATTTTGTTTTTAACGGTGAAGGGATAGTGGGCACTAACCACACACTGACTTTTATTCACCTGGAAAGTCGGTTGAACCAAGAGCAGATTGTGGCCATTACAGGCAACCACGTTTAAAAAGAGATTTGTGAACGAGGCAACCTGGCATGAAGCGAAAAGTGAAAGTTTGTTGCGAAATTAGTTAAATAACTGGAAAGCTATGACCGTATAGAGAGTCATCGCAAATGTAACCCTCATGAGTACTTCGGGTCGCCATCCCGGTCACGAGAGTGCGCTTGGGTAATATTGTGTTGAATATTCCACCAGGACACAACTTTGATTTCTTAAGATACGTGGTGAGAATGAATCGTTTTCCCTCTTCTTACAGGTAGTGCAGCGCTGGATACTCTCTATAAACGTAAAGAATATTTGTCTATCAAAAAATAAGACACAGAAAACTCTGAAAAAATCTTCCGAGACATCGCGATTTCCTGCAAATAGCAGCAAAGAGGAATACTGGTATGATTAAAGCTGCTTCTCGTAATTTGAGACGTCAATGGCAGACAGGCACTACTGACTTCAAGTCATGTGTACTGTTTTTTAAAAAGTGCATATTACACACGCACGAGGTAAATGCTGCCAAGCCAGGTCTCACACTTTGCCAGATAGTCCGGTGCATAATCATCACAGACCTCAACAGTCCCTTTGGGGCAATGAAAGATAAGTCTGGTGGCGGTTGAGCAATAGGCAGAAGTTAAATTGGCTAATGTTCTCAGCGTCCTTGTGACAGATTGAAATTCTTTGAATTAGACCTCAATTTGGTCGTCTCACTAAACACACCTTACTACCTTCAGGCCATCAAAGTGCTCGAAAGCTGAAAGATACTAGAAGTCTTCAGGGACGAATCATCCCCTTTGAACTATATACCCTTAAATAGGATTTTCTTATTTATCACCTCACACAAAGTGAACGCATTTCCCAGTTCCCTTGTATCTTCCTCCCTTGGCGATTCCATTCAACTCCCTTGCCTTTTGTCTCCTTATCCCCCTTTTTTGTACGTACAGCTCAATTAGATGGTACAATAGGATGACAAAGAGAGAATAAAAGTGAGGTAAGCTACCTTTGTCTGTTGTACAAATTGGTGTAATTACGATGTCTATTTCTCTTTCATGGTGGAGATCCATCTTCGTTAACTAGTACAGCCAGTGTGTGTCCAGCCTTCTATTGCCAAGGGGTGGTTTTACACTTTTTTTTAATCATCAATTCCTTTCATTTCTGCATCGTTTCTGACCCTATGAGATACTCTGCAATTTGTTTGCGTGAAGTGAATAGCTCAGGAGCAAATAATGAGATCACGATTGCGGTTTCACAATCTTGAATCTACAGACTGTGTAGCTGTAAGTGATTTAGTCATTTATATTGTATGCTTCATCAACCAATGGAAAGCTTATAGGAACATGATTTCCCGTCTCAAAAAACCCCACAATGATTTGAGATGAAGATCTCATTGAGTATTTGAGCAATCATCTGTGTTTCTATGTTGCTTTGATCTCTTCGACTACGATGAAACCTATATCTGCTGACGCAAACCCTCCCCAATTAGGGGTCATGTTTCAACTTTGCCTCAGCGCATTCAATGAGTGATAATAACTTAATATTGTTCCTCTTCAAAAAGAAACAACAACAATAACTATAATAATAATAATAATAATAATAATAATAATGATAATAATAATAATGATACTAATAATTATGATAACAATGATGACAATAACAATTATATATATATAGGCCCTATATATATTATTTACACGTACTTATATTAGAGTGCATGCTTGGAGAAAAAAAAAACCCTGCAAAATGACAAAGGGTTTATCGCACAAAATTTCATGCGTAATATTTTCATATGGATACCCAAAAGCTGGACATGCAACGATCTTGGAGAGTGCAGAATTCCCTTCCCTGATGAAGGATTAAAGACTAGCGTTGGCAGAACTGAGGATACATCTATCATTTTGCGACGTTTTTCATGATTTGGCAGAGAATAAACTGCAACGCCTCAAGGGATTTGATTGATGTATATCATCACCTTCTATTCTGCCTCAAATATATAAGTTTCTCACAAACTCAAACCCTCCCCCCCCCCCTCACAAAAAAAAAAAAAGAATGAAAAAAATATGGCGAATGTTATTTTGCTTAAGGGAAGCCATTATCATGCAGCGAAAGGTTGCGATGAAATGCATTTCTTTCTTCCTGGAAAGTGCTGCCCGATAATCAATCTCATGTAAAATGAAAGTGCCTCCTTTGCAAGATATATTAGAGGTACTAAAGATTAAACAGCAAGCCTACATGGATGTGACGCTTTAATATAACGTAATTTCTTGAGTGATGATGGAACAAGGTATTCCTCGTGTTTCGTTTTACCTTTCTATTGTTCATGTCTTTATAATTTAATTTGAGAGAAAATGGTGATCACAGTGACATCCCAGAATACTTTAGATGTCTACGCTATCTATAAGAGAGCATTCAATAGCATATAAATGCTGCTGTTTCTCCTTTAAGAGAGAAAGAGAGATTAAAAAAAAATCGATGACACTAAAACGATGGCACAACATCTCACCAGAAAGAGTCATTTCATTCGCCTAGGATTCCTTTAAAACAAAAGGACATACGTGCAGCTTTGTATAACTCACTTCTTTCAAATTGAACGAAAAGCATATTTTATGCTTTTTTACTCAGCATTTATAAATTGAGAATGAAAAAATGCAAAAGTGTAAAACTTAATTTCATAAATACTGTTCTTTAGGGCGCTCACAAGTAATGCACAAAACACGAGTTGCAAATGAGACTGGATGGAAAGCTATGGTTATCTTTAACAGCTCAAGTAACGCTAGATATTGAATTCGAACACACATTGCTTGCTGATTTCGTTGAAATGTCCACACACTTGATCCTTTCATTCCACTGTTTTGATTTAAATCCACTTTCTGGCTAACTGGTTCTTCATATTTGTTTCTAGTATATGTTTTCCATTTTAACACCAAATACATCATATTCCCTTGACATCTTTGAAATAGACCTATGATCATGTTGTGTTGGATGGAGAGAGATGGCGCATTTCCAAACTCGGCGTCCTCCGTTATACATACCTGATTTCTTCAGGAGAAGGTGGCATGTTTGTTCTTTTAGAACTGAAGTCCCAAGGTCAAATGGAAATTCTTCAGGATATCAAGTCTTGCAAAAACTCGAAAGCACGTCCCACCCCCCCCCCCAAAAAAAAAAAATAAAATAACTGAAGGTTTCTTAATGGTGTTCAAAAGTACATACTCACTGCTCGCAAGAGAAGCATTTTCTACCTGGTCTCCACAAGACTGCCCTACAAAGATTTTCCGCCAACGTTGTAGTTGCTGTTCGCGATACCACCTTCTTTGCTCTAATAGCTATGTCTACTCCATCATCTTTCATAGGAATGACGATATGAAGCACCAAAAAACAATCTTTTCAGTAAGTGTGTTTCTATTTGCTTGGTAATTCTTGCAGACCATATGTTTTAGTCTACTATTAATACAGAAATAAAATGCCTACTTAATAATATTTGTCAGTAGTACTCACGTTACTTCTATAATTACTAGCACTAATCCACTGTCATGGGCACATAATGATGGAGAAATATAAAAGATAACACTTTAGAAAAAAAACCCATGATGCATTGAGCGTGTTCAGGCAGTTTGTGAATGTGTGTGTGTGCATAAAACAATCATGATTAGCCATCAGAAGTTTTTGATAAGCTTACTAAAATCTTCCTAGCTTAATACGTCTTTTTTTTTTTTTGGGGGGGGGGGGTACGTGGTCAAAGCGGAAAGATTGTTTATTGTTCCAAATGCTTTTATTCTCTACAACGAATTCGCTCTCTATTGTACTTCAATTACCTGTCCTTACACATATTCTTATCCCTTAATTTGTAGTTGATATCATAATTTTTTCTAAGTTCTAAGCTCTCTCGTCTGATACCTGTGTCAAATCACGTCATTTCAGATATATTTTTTTTTCCTTTTTAAAAAGGGTAATTTCTGTTGATTTACTGTCAGTTATGACGTGTTTTTTTTCTTCAGAAAACAAAATCTGTCGACATCGGATGAATCTGAGGCATCCCAATCGCTTGTACCACTGGCGATTCGGGTAGGCGAGAAATGTATTATTCCGAGTACAGTGAATGAAGGCAGTATGCAGCCATCGAGCGCGATGTATACCTTGCGGCCTGACTCAATGTGTAGCAGGCAAAAAAAAAAAAATGCATTATGTATATGCTCCTTAAATAGTGGGGTCGACTCGCCTGACAAACAGATCTTCTTTCGCGTTATTGTGAACATCCGTCAACATCGAGTGCGATATCAAAGAAGGAATCAGTTCGATTTGTCAATACAGGAAACAGACGAGGAATTCTTGCGAATGGCATTCGGGTATCTAGGCAACGATAACCAACTCTCTGCGTACGGCCTTTACAACACACAATGGTTCTCTCACTGCCATTAAAAGGTATCATCTCAGCAGACTTGCACGTGAATTCCATATCTGCGCGGACAAAGAAGCTAATGACTATCCAGCGAACTGATAGTAACATCCATGATAATACATTGTATATGAATAGTCCTTTCTGATTGCACATTTCCAATTAACTTTCTCCTCCTTTCTGCATGATGATATCAGATGGTGGTCTGTTCATATTGCCAAGGTATGCCGTCTTGAGTAAAATCTTCATTAAAAGAAAAATCAGTAAAAATCATAATCGCATGGATAGCAGTAGAGACAACAGATGATGATTATGATATTGCATTTAATGAAAGAACAGTGATTAATGTATCATTACTGTCATAATCATAACTCTACCTTGATAGCACTTAATAGTTTTATGATCTTTTGTATCTTTGCTATTTATTGCTCGACAGAAGCAAATTCATGACCCAAAGGAAACACCAGAAGTAGTTAACAATATACAGTAATTGTCACCTTAAAGAATGAAGAGAATGGAAGAAAAGTGTAATGTGGCTATCTTGAAATACCAGAAGAGAATGGAGCTGTGATATTCTGTGCTGCATTATCATTACAACAAGGCAATCAAAATATACATTAATGGTGAGTGTTAACTTGACCGCATTCGCTTTGAGTGAACGATTTGCGAAGAACCGAGAGGAATATGGACGCCATACATGTGTAAGCATACGACAATCATCCTAACATTTCAAATAAATCACCAACACCAACAGCCACACTCCGTAACCATATAACAAAACGCAAATTGACGAGACACTTTGTGGCTGTATACGGCCTTCATATCAAATTTTAATAAATTATAATTTTTAATAATGAACTTCTCTCAAGGATGCATCCAAACTCTGAATGGAGCATTACAACAACAAAAGATTTCATATTGTCCCGTAATTACTCTCATGGATGGATTTTCACAATAACCAGGAAGTTTCCGCAGTCATTAAGAATACTCTGAAAAACAGAGGAATTAAAAGTCAGCTGAGTCACTGATACTCTCTCGCAGGTTCCCTATTGCTCTGTTATCCAAAGGGAAGAACGTTAATACGTACAGTTAACTGACCATGCATGTCGGGGTTTTGTGTGTGTGTGTGTGTGTGTGCTTGTGTGTGTGTTGCCTTTTTTTTTGGGGGGGGGGGCATTCTCTTATCCTTCACAAAATATTGGTGTGGTTTTGTTGCTGTTGTTGGTCATTTCACTGTATGATATCTACATTTCGTGCAGTACACGATCCAAAAGGTTGGTTGAAGGCAAAAAGACAGGTCAGTGGTCTTCTTGTGATTGGCAGTCGTGCTGCGTCAGCAAGGCGCAGCACATTTTTTTTTTTTTAGATGCTTTTGGGAATATTCTCTAGGATAAGTTCATTCGTGGGATAGTTTTCTGTCATAGGAAACATCTAATCATGCATGAAGCTGACCTTGGTGCCGAAATGACAGACGCATACTAATATTTCTCTTCCTGCTTGTAACGTCGGGAAGCTGCAGTCGTTATTTCCTCTCACTGCAATTCTATTGTACATCCATAATCATGAATGGTCCTGTCAACAACGCAGATAAATTTTTGGCAGGATAAGGTTGTTCTATGAGACAAAAGGTATTGATGGTGACGAATTCGAAACAAACAATTGTAACTAAAAACAAATAGCATTCTAATATTACTTGATCACATGTATCCATAAACGTTACAAATGCATTGTATTTTTCTCCGTGCTTTGTTAATGTTTTATGCATTAGGAACTAGTTAAACATGCTGTAGGTCACCAACAAAATGATGATTAAAGTGATATTATGATGGCTGTAATGGTGATTACTTTGATTATGATAGCAGGTCCTAATAAGAAGACAAAGGAAAACGACAATGGTTTGCCAATATCATTACAACTAAATGTAAGCAACATCAAAAATATCGACATCTAGACTGCAGGCAATACACGATATGTGTAGGCCTACATTCATTCAGACTGCAACTCTGCATTCCATAAGCTTACATCAAAATGAAAAGTGGCAATGGCTTTCCCTCTCCCACTAAGTCACACAACTCTATTTTACACGTTGAAAGGCTCTTCTAACCTCATTTGACTCCAGTGAATTCCTAAAAGGAATAATTCACCTCCGTACTCGTCCGTAACCATGACAACATCATCCGATCAACTTTGCGAAGTGAGGATTAGGCGATGTTGAAAAAAAAAGAGTCAGTCACGAACCTCGCATTGTAGAAAATGTCCCTTACGACTCCCAGCAAGCCCAGTATCGAAGTACACATGTAGTTCAATGTGGAAGGGCAAGGAGCACGCAAAACTCGATCCTGTCACTCGTGAAGCACAAAATGCTATATAATACACCTGCTTTGATTTATTATATTGATGATAGTAGTACAATGTAATGATAATGATGATGTGATGATGATGACGATGATGATGATGATAATAATAATAATAATAATAATAATAATAATAATACTAATAATAATAATAATAATAATAAGAAGAAGAAGAAGAAGAAGAAGAAGAAGAAGAAAACGAAGATGAAGAAGAAGAAGAAGGAGAAGAAGAAGAAGAAGAAGGAGGAGGAGGAGGAGGAGAAAAAAAAAACTGTTCTACCAGAGGGTCCTGCCATTATCATTACCTTAGCACTGCCGGTTACCCATTTATACACCTGGATCGAGAGAACATATTTATAGTGGGTTAAAACGTATTATCCAGTGACATAGTCACTTGACGGGATTCGACCTTGGGACCCGCAATTGAAAGTCAAAAGTTTTATCCACTATGCCACAGTGCCATCACACTTTAGTCTGCATACTACAGTGATCGTGCGTTTATTTTACTGACATAATGTCAATTTTTGTCAACTTTAAAAAAAAAACTTAGAACATGTAATTTTGTTACTAATTTCGAATACGCAAAGAATTCTACTAATACAAAATGAATGCAGATCACATGTTCGGTCGGTAAATGTTCAACCTGTAAAAAAAACAACAACGAGACATAATAAAAAATTGCAGTTGCTTAGCTTGTGTTATATAGTAGCTCTGAATTGATTAACATGAAACAGGCCTATACTTCAGTGCAATTAATGGCTTCGACGAAGTGAAAGCAGTGATCATGCCTTCGACCAAACGGTGAGTCGATGGTGATTAAAGTTTCCCAATATTCATGACCGACTAAATTCTAAATATTACATATTTTCATACTCATCTAGGACAATTACTTTTATTGATTTCAAATGTCGCTTGGCCTTGCAGTCGATCCGATCTACAGTTCCACTGAATATGCAGAATGACTATTCCCAAGCATAACAATTCGATTAGAAAAGAACGACTCTTACACATTAGGTGACTACACGTAGGCTGTCACAACTGAACTGATACACTCGTCCTTTTGGCATAATCGCTATTTGTTTCCGAATTATTCATTCATATTAATCTGTAAGATTAATACCAACACAACTTTCGTTGGATCGCTGTAATGCAGCTACCATTGCTTCCTTCAGAATTGTTACTGCAGAGTGCGTTCCACTATTTCACGTAGATCACGCCAAAATAGGTATGGCCTGTGTAGATGATTATGCGGGAACTCGATTGTTATTGTCATAGACAAGATTGACAGCGCACAAGAGTGCAAGTTCAGTACGTGTAATGAACCAGCTTCTGTCGGGTTTTTTTATTCATATCAAAATTCTCTCTCTCCGACAGATGTCGCTGTAAAATCCATCAAATTTATATCTATTCTAATATCTAAACTGCTGTGAAGATAGCACAGACCACACCAGTTGTCAGCGGTTGTCGTCAGGTATTTCGTCGACACCGCGATGTCAACGTGAGGCACTGCCACTGGCACCAAGCTCGTATTTGTTTGTACTTTCATGGTTAGCAGGCACCAACACTCACAGGAGGAGCGAGACTCGAGTCACGCCTAATTTCCCGCTCGGGCAATCAATCGCCTGGCAACGAAAACAGCCAGGGGAGTCCTGATGGGCATTATAAACCTCAGCTGAATTTTTTAATGTTCAAGGATCCTTGCGCTGTTCGGAGGCACATGTAACAGTTCACTGACACAAAAGTTGAAAGCTAGGTACAGCTGTATAATTTGTGCCTCCTTCTATGAAATAACCTCCCTACTCATATTCAGTAATCTACCCCCATTGACAATTTCAAAAAGAAACTCAAGACGCACTTATTTGAAGAACAATATCGATGATTGTGTAATTTATGGATTATTTGTACTCGATTTATATGTTCGTTTCTCTTGACAACAGGTAAAGCGCTTAGAAACACTTTGGTCGTAATTTTCAAGTTATTATTTTTTTTATTATTATTATCATTATCATCATCATTATCATTATCATTATCATTATCATTATCATTACCATTACTATTAAAATTGGCAACCATTATCGATATCATGAACACAATCATGCTAGAACTTTTGAAAGTCTCATTGTCGTTATTACACCAATATTCTTTTTGTTGCTACACCAACCATTAGGTGATGCTGATATAAAATAACACAACACAACACTAATGAGATTCTCATAGTATATCTTACATCTTTAAACGTGTCTTGTCGTAAGCTAGTGCTCGCTCTTGAAATATGATTAAGGTGAATCGCAATCACTGGTTGTTTTTTCCGGAATGATATGATATCATCAAATCATTCGGAATCACTCTTGAGTTTCCTACGCTCACAGTTATCAAGGCATGTTTCATTCTTATTTAGAGACGCAGGTATTTGCTCTTCGAATGCGGGTGTTTCCAACAAAATATGACGCACTGTAATTTTCCCATGACAATGAATGTCGTCCGTGTCGTCATATACAATGTACACCACTACGATCATAACATGTTAGACGTTTTCATCTGACAGCGACAAAATAATGTACCAATCGATTCTTGAAAACGGATATCAACCAGAACAGAAAGGGGGTAAACGTTGCAACTGTTAGCGCGTTAGGTATAGGTGAGTAACGCCCAAGAGCTATCGCTGAAATTTAGTCGGGAACGGGGAACTATTGGCTTTACTGTACCGGTATAGAATCACCGCGTTTCAGACAAGAGCTTTGTTAAACAGCCCATCATCACGAATGTTCACCTCGTCTTCACGTTTGCCTCAGACGGATCAGAGCAGGTGATCTCACAAATAAGTGTTCAACCTCACAAAAATAATCTGGAATGTGCTAGCGCAAACCTGTGAAGGTGACGCCGGCATGCATGTGTGAAGTATTTGTGAGGACAGCCGTATCTCATAGCCGCTCTTACCAGCTAGCACAGATAAAACGGCAGCCTTTGCACTGTAACTGTACCTCGTTATATCACTTCAACAGTATGTCATGGCTAACAGTGCGTTTTCAGTGAAATTACGCAGAATGTATAACGGAACGAGTTTATCTTGACATCGTGCATTATAAATCTAAGCCGATATGTACCAATATGCACCAACACTTAGCACAGGAAGCACCAGATGTTTGGAAAAAAGAAAGACAATTGGATGGGCAATTATAGATACAGATCCATAATGTGGCGAGTAACATAGGGAGAAATTCAAAGATGCCAATAACACTCATGAATCGGAATTTTGTACAGGGTAATGTATATATGAGCACTATTATGTACATCAACAATGAACAATCTCACGGCGAGCATATTACGGCTAGGATTTAATAGTCATGGGGGGGGGGGGGTCTTACTTCATGATGAGACCAGTAGAAGTTAACATATGCTCCAATTCCTCCAAACATTCTTGGCAGGATCGGGAGAGGGAAAACAATGCTCCCACAAGCGTCTTCATCATTCTATGGCTGACCAGTTATTACTATATACGCACATGAATTTGAACGCTGTGCCTAGTGTATGGTCAGATCTTGGAGTAATGGAATACTTTGACAAGGACTTCTTTTAGGCAGTTTTCCTTCGGTTGTTTTATATGCCGACAACACCATGAAGTTATCTATTACATGGAATCCTATTAATGAGTGTATAATTACATAGATGTATAGGGACGTGAGGCAGGGCATTGAACAGAACGTATGGATGATAGCTAGGTTCTTTATTATAGGCTACCCCCACACTATTTTGATCTTTACGTCTTTTGGGGAGACTTTACCGAAAAGAAATAATTACGTTGAATAAAACAATAAATGCAAAACTAAAGATCGCAAAAGTTTAAATGGAAATTGCTTAAAGTGATTTCAATTAGAAAGTTCTTATCTAAGGTTTCTCTCTCGTAGGATAACTGATTAGCGGTGGCGTTTCAGGGTTTTTTTTTTTTAGTGTATGTTTTTTTTTTAATAATAAAAATCATTCTTACCGTACCTAGTAAGGGGCTGTTAATCATTAAGGTCAGATAGTCCTAGATCAACTCAACTCAACTGATCATAGTTTGTATTCAGAAAATCCGATGCGAATTTCAAAGCTGAGCGGGTGATTCTTTTCTTCTTTTTGAAGACATAAACATGTATTCACGAGTTACAGCAATGTAAAATAAAAGTGCATGAACTAGAAAAAAAAACAACATCGTTACAGATTAACAAAGTACACATGGTGATGCAATAGTTGTGTTTTCGGTTGATGCACGTGTCTCAATCTAACAAGAATTGTCGCACAGGAGGAGAATCCTTTCTAGCTTGGCTCTAGCATGAAATCAAAGAATTTCACCATGTATCGTTCTATACATACAAAGAAATCAAACTTAATCACAAAATCAACCCCATGAGCCCAGTGGCAAAATTTTTGCAAACTTTGCCTGAAACATATCCAAGCGAAAGGTCCGTGACCTCCATTTATCCCCATCCTATCAAAGATACCCTCCATTAACACACATACCGCACGGAAAATTCTTGCCCAGTTTAGTACCCGCAGAATATGAAAGGGACATCGGATTGCACATAGTGTAGATGGTAAATGGTTAAACGTAACTGATATCAAATTCTTTTATATTTGAAAAGTACTCGGAACAAAACTTCGTATTTAGTTTGTAAGTTCACATGGCTTTCGACGGGAGAATGCATCTTATATGTATTTTGACTTGACAAATGCATTCCTATATGCAAGCGCATGTAACAGCAAAATCCCTGCAATAAGAGATAATTATACAAACGTTTTTTCGCTAGCGTGTTTTGTTTTGTTTTGTTTTGTCGTAGTTATTACCTGCCTCAAATTTGTCGCACACACACACGCACAATGAATCAACGGGTTAGAAAAGTTGTCTCGTTAGCCATATCAATACTGGGGTATGTTGATTGTGTATAGGAAGGAATGGAAGGGGGGGGGGGGTAATCTTCAAAACCGTCAATATATACGTCGGATCTATCATCGACGACTGACTCTTGTCAGGGCACTACGGTTCGACCGATGTCGAAACAGATCTGACACTGCCGACGATCGATGCATAACGTCGATGCTGTAACATGTGAAGGCGCCTCAGTTATTCCTCTACTTGGATTTCCGCTGATTTCCCGCGCCTGTTTCTCCTCTCTCTCTCTCTCCTTCTTTCCTTCGACTTTTTTCTTCTGTCTTTTCTTTCCGCCACCCTTCATCGATTCTAGCCATAGGCGAAATCCGCTAAATTCCTCTCAATGTACGAAGAGAAAAAAAAATCACATTAATTCACAGAGCTGCGACAAAAGTAATAATAAGTCTTAGTTAGGCAACGCAACCTTCAGGAGAAAAAAATGTATGTAATAATATCAAGAAAGATTTGCCTACAATGACTTTACTAACCAAAGTATAATAATGAAAGTTGCCCTCTGCATTGTGTAAGTTTTTGACACTTACAAACTAAACAAACTACAACTGCATGTACACAGGTTGAACTATTTCTTTCCGGGAAAAAAAGAAAGTTATTGGTCCTTCTTACTGAGATTGCAGAGAGTCGTATCATAATTCATCTACGACTTATTTGGGTTTTTTTTTTCTTTAAAACTCCAACCAACCAAACAAACCATTCCCATATGACTCCGCTCGACGAACACCATACTAAAAGTACTCATAAGCCCTTTTTACACTTGTGTTTCTTAACCCCGTACTTTCTCTGACCCAGGACTATCGTTAGTCCCGTACCAATTTTTTCAGCTTTTTACACTCGCCAATAAATCCCGTACTAAGCTCTTGTCCTGGGCTAAGGAGAAAACTGACCTTTTTACACTCGTATTTGTTAGTCCCGTACTTTCCAAACCACATGAATATTCATGATTACGCTGTGCACTGTACAAGTACAGGCACGCACCGGCAGCACTTGATTACCTCGTTTCTGATTGGTCAGTGGGGGGTCGGACTTCGTCTCCGTCGCTTAGCCCCGGATTATTTTTTCGTTCTGTTTACACTCGCTTGCTTGGCACCGCAACTGCGGTGCTAACCCTGCTTTTTTGCAGGGCCAGATAGTACGGGATTATCGGTGGGGCTAGCCCACTTTGGCAAAAACAAGTGTAAACAGAAAAGGGCTTTTTACACTTGCAAAATTTTGCTTAGTCCTGTACCAACGGTGGGGCTAAGGGGGGGGGGGGGCTTAGCCCCACCGTTGGTATCGGACTTTCCTTAGCCCACTTTCTGTTTACACTTTGATTTTGCCAAAGTGGGCTAGCCCCATCGATAATCCCGTACTATCTGGCCCTACAAAATAGCAGGGTTAGCACCGCAATTGCGGTGCTAACCCCGCAATTGCGGTGCCAAGCAAGCGAGTGTAAACAGAACGAAAAAATAATCCGGGGCTAAGCGATGGAGACGAAGTCCGAACCCCACTGACCAATCAGAAACGAGATAATCAAGTGCTGCCGGTGCGTGCGTGTACTTGTACAGTGTACAGCGTAATCATTAATATTCATGTGGTTTGGAAGGTACGGCACTAAGAAATACGAGTGTAAAAAGGTCAGTTTTCTCTCATTAGCCCCGAAAAAGAGCTAGTACGGGATTTATTGGCGAGTGTAAAAAGCTGAAAAATTGGTACGGGATTAACGATACTCCTGGGTCAGAGAAAGTACGGGGTTAAGAAACACAAGTGTTTTAAGGGCTATAGTGGGCTGAGGAAAGTCCGGTACCAACGGTGGGGCTAAGGCCCCCCCCCCCCCCCCCCCCCCCCCCCCCCCCCCCCTTAGCCCCACCTATGGTACGGGACTAAGCAAAAATTTGCAAGTGTAAAAAAGCTCGTCTTTCACCCAATGATGCGTATCACGACTTACAGACACAAACACTTCAAGAAGTGACGGAGGACGGGAAAGGGACAAGGTGCACTGATACGGTGTCTGTAAATTTGCAGCCTGAACAAGTTTGGGGCCTGGTAATTATCATTAATTTTTGTGCCGAACATACTATGATGCTATCACTGCCACACATGAAAGAGGATGACACGTAAAAATAAGCTGAAAATCGCTGTTCAGACAAACATCTGGCATGATTTATTCGAGAAGCTGGATGGCAGTTATGACTCCTTGTTTGATGGGAAAATTTCACGGCTTTTCATCATCCAGAAGAAACCTTTGAAGGGCAGTTCTCTCTATATATATCACGTTTAATTTGTCTCCAAAATATTATGGTAAATTCAAACAATCAAAATTGGACCAAAACAAGTGAGTTACTGTAATGATGTTAGCGTTTCTGTATAGTGTTTTGACTGGATGATTATACATGTAGTAATGTAGCTCGCAACCACATACACGAAACGCAGCTATACTCATAGGTGAGATGAAGATAGACAACGTCATCAACTCAAAACGCTCACATTGGTTTGTGTACAGCGATAAAAAATAACGTCTGAAGTCGATATTTGAGCATGTATCAGTAAAAAAAAAAAAAAAAAAACTAACTCAGTAATCAGCTTAGAGACTTGTGCGGCCTGCGTACTGACATGGTTGTTATCAACATCACTCTTCCGTGAAAAAGTGTGAAACTTTAATACCAAACTACCGTACCTTTCTTTTAGAATCATGTTTTGATAAGATCTCTACCATTCTATCGATTTGACAATAACAAATAGAGCCAATATGAACACGTATCAATTGTACATTGATGAAAGATATATCAGGAGGAGAAAGATATTTCCTTATACTCACTGCTCGTGGAGAATATTGAGACAACGTCAGGCAGAAAACGACAATACAAAACCTTACTTAAACGCATTAAACAACCTTTCAGGCAACTTTGTAAAAATAAAGTAACAATATTTTGATTGATGGTCATGATTTAATGTTAACAATCACTCTCTTTTTTATTGTTATTCTTGTTATTCAGTGTCAGAGTCATCATCAGTATGATACTTATTAAACATACAGTAAGTCAGAATGGTAGCGGAACTTAAGAAATTTTAAAATTTGACGTAATTTCACTCATACAGTGATGCATAGCAAGCACTTATGTACAAAATAATGAGGTGAAGGAAAGCGGAGCGGGCGGAGGGGCAAACAAATTCACTGAAGACGAAATGCCCCTTTCCTCTCTTTTCAGCTTTTTTTTTTTTTTTTGAGAGAGAGAGAGGTGGGGTGGATGTGTAAATGGTGTAAATGGACACTATGTCTCTTTCATCTGTTATGCTTTCGTTTCACTTATTCATTTATTTAATCATTTCTTCCTGTCGCTGTCAGGCACGTCAGGTTACAAACAGGGAGGTGAGATGAAAACAATTCTTCAGTGAAGGGGCACATTACATGCTCAGTATGAAGGGCTTTGGGCCCCTCACTTGGGTGCCCGCTGGGTGGCGAAAACTGGGACTTCCCAACTTTGTTGTCCAGCCGAAGTGACCCTAATAACACATGTTTAGAAAGTGTCTATGAAATGACAAAACTTGTATTTGCCGAGGGAACTATTTTTGACACTTTTTAAAATTGTTCAGTGAAGAAAAGTCATCGTCCTGGTATTTGGCTCTCACAATAAACTTCGAGAGTCCGTAAACCACGTCCTTTCCATGAAGTCTTGCTGTACAGTTAAGGACGTTTAACACCGAATATTCCCTTTACTAATGTAATGAACAGAGAGACACACGGTGTAAGAAAGTGATTTTGATATAGAGATAGTACTATTGTTCCTTTGAACATGATACCTCGAACACACAAGTAACATACCATGGAGCTACAACACACGTACACGCATAACGAATGTGACGTTGCGTCGCCCTTAGATAAGATTGATGATGCCATTGTCTCATAAGTTTCATATATTGACCACACAAGGTTATATCTTCACTTAATTACACATGATGTTTCAGTTTGTAACAATGAAGAAAGGCATGCGACTGTATCTTTCATTATCTACTTTGAACACTACGTAACAACTCTCCATAACATGGCAGGGCTGCATCTCACGGCATACTAAATCCTATACTGCTATGGTGCATTCTGTATCATAGACTAACAAAAGAGGTAGATATGTAGTTCTACATCTACCTCTTTAGATAGAGCTTCGTGTCTTTTGATGCGTCCTCCTTATAAGAATCATTTAAAATAATGTAGGTACCTAGATATTTTCTTTCCACTGACTTTATTTTATTTTTTTATATGAAAGAAAGTAATATGATCAAACAAATCACAAGCATAAATCCTTGAACAAAACACTTACGAAGTAACGCTCCTGCACACACTTTGGCCTCCAGTTATAATCTATTTTCTATTCAAGCAGTTTCTAAAGGATGATAAACAAGGGAAAAATCTCGCCCATGGTTAGTGAAAATCTTGCATTTATTATGCATATTATATTTCTCTTGTGTGTGTGCTGACTCAGGCGCCTTGCCCCGAGCGCCGTCTTGAGTTTCGTTAAAATTTCACTTTCAAAACGGGCAAGAATGTTACTCGAGACTCGTGATTAACGTCGCGGGAATCCAAGTCCAACGGACAAATAGTTAATAGCCTACGAGCGACAGCGGCTAGAAATACTTGAATGCAGCATCATGCAGTTATTTCTGTTAATTTTCTTTACTCTTTCATATTTCCTGATGCTTCAGAAATGCTTTGGAGGCAAGAAGATACGGTTGATTCCAACGGCGTAAATCCGTACTGAGGAGTGGGGGGATGATCGGATAGTCGCCATCACCACGATTACAAGCCCATAAGCGGACCGGCGCAGCCTTGGGGGGAGGGGGGGGGGGGGGGGGGGGGGCTTGGTGAAGCTTGGTGCCCCCCCCCCCCCCACACACACACACACTTTTTTTTTTAGTAAGAAGACTTATTTTTTTGAAATACCTGTGCGAGGGAGCGGTGCATGTTTTTGCGCGTTTTGTCGACTTGAAACAGTCCCACTTGTTTAAGGTAGCAATATATTTTGATGTCGATTATTATTAAACAATTTGGCTATAAAATGGTATCACATAAATAAACTTCTTGCATTAATTCTTACACTGAATATCATGAACGCGACCTAACCCAAGCGAGGGAGGGGGGGGGGGGGGTGAGGGTGAGGGTGTTGGACGGGGATGTTCTCCCTCCTACGGATGAGAACTGTTGCATTGTGATGTTGTAAATGGTGGAGGGGGGGGGGGCGAGGGTGTGGGAGGGGGATGATCCCGCTCCCACGGTGAGAACTTTTTGCATTTTAATGTTGTAAATGGTGCAATTTGATGCATGTTTTTGCGCGTTTTGTCGACTTGAAACGGTCCCAATTGTTTAAGGTAGCAATATATTCAAATGTCGATTATTATTAAACAATTTAGCTATAAAATGGTATCATAAATAAACTTCTTGTATTGATTCTTACACTGAATATCATGAACGCGACCTAACCCGAGCGAGGGAGGGGGGTGAGGGTGTGGGACGGGGATGTTCCCCCTCCTACGGTGAGAACTTTTTGCATTTTGATGTTGTAAATGGTGGCGCACCGGGTGCAACTGCTGGTAATTATTGGCAGCAACATTAGGAGAATTGCATAACGAATAAACGCGAGCGATGGGAGCGAGCGAGCTTGAAAATTTCGACATTTTACAGCCTAAAAACTACCGTTTGTAGCTATATTTTTTCGCTTTGGAATTGAAGGAGGGGGGGGGGGGGGGGAGAGGCGCACCGGGCGCAACTGCTGGCAATTACTGACAGCAACATCAGGAGAATGGCATAACGATTAGATGCGAGCGAGCGAAGCGAGCGAGCTTGAAAATTTCGACATTTTACAGTCCAAAAACTGCCGTTTGTCGCTATACTTTTTCGCTTTGGAAATTAAGGGGGGCGCAACGGACGCAATTGCTGGCAATTACTGACAGCAACATCAGGAGAATGGCATAACGATTAGATGCGAGCGAGCGAAGCGAGCGAGCTTGAAAATTTTGACATTTTACAGTCCAAAAACTGCCGTTTATAGCTATATTTTTTTCGCTTTGGAAATTAAGACGGGGGCGCACCTGGCGCAACTGCTGGCAATTACTGGCAGCAACATCAGGAGAATGGCATTGCGATTAGATGCGAGCGAGCGAAGCGAGCGAGCTTGAAAACTTTGACATTTTACAGCCCCCAAACTGCCGTTTGTAGCTATATTTTTTTTGGAAATCAAGGGGGGGGGGGGGGCGCACCGGGCGCAAAGTCTGCTGACAATTACTTTCAGCAACATCAGGAGAATGGCATAACGATTAGATGCGATCGAGCGAGCTTGAAAATTTTGACATTTTACAGTCCAAAAACTGCCGTTTGTAGCTATATTTTTTCGCTTTGGAAATTAAGAGGGGGGGGGGGGGGGGGCGCCCGGTGCGCCACCCTGGATCCGCCACTGGTAATCAAGGGTGTCGGTTATGTTCATGATTAGGGGAGGTATGACCAGCGAGGGGGCGTCGAAGTGACCAAGCGGCGAAGCGGGGGAAGGATGTCCAAAATCTGCGCTTTATAGCATCCCCTAATTGTTTGTGTTTGTTTGTGTGTGTGTTTTATATTAATGAAAAAGTTAGGAAATAGCCCAGGTGGGGGGGGGGGGGGGGGGGAGGACACGTACTTCCCCGTGCCCCCATCCCCCCCCCCCCCCCCCCCCCGTGTAGTTACGCCACTGGATAAAATATTAGGAAAATCGTAAATCTCAAAAGTGTACAAAGTCTATCGAAAGGGATCCAGTAGCGGAGCTTTTGCATGTTTATGATTGCAATTCAACGATTTGGTGCATAGTTCTGGCGGTATTTGGACAATTTTCCATAAAGACATTTCGTGATTTGTCCTCATTTCGGGAATTGCTTGTAGGGCAAATGATTTATCTGCCCCAACACTCTACCGTAGGGGCGGGGCAAATGCCCCTTTGCTCCCCCCCCCCCCCCCCCCGATAGATTCCATCCCTGCGTATGCCCATAGATGTATCCTGACTGAGTCATCAGAGTCATCATTGTTTCAGGAATGATTCAGGAAATGGAGGGGGGTTCAATTATGGCGATATAGTTTTTGTTATTGTTTTTTTTTTTCGTACATAATTTGCAGATGGTTCCGAGTTGCACGTCACAGCATGTTTACGTGTAGGCCTACACTATTTAACGTTGTCAACGTCTGGACCATACCTGTAACCTTATGTAGATATTACTTTCTTCGCGAGCGAGCGCTTGAGAAAGTATAAATTATCCTACAAGATACAAGAATACTGTTCAGCTCTGTTACCTCTCTGAAGGCGAGCGTACGAACGTCATGCAATATGCCAAAATTGATACAATCACATTTCTGCTTCCTCCATTTTTTCCTCAAATTTCAGGGGGATGATTGTACAGGCCACCCCCCCCCCTCCATTTCAGGGGGGGGGGGGGATATATCCCCCCATTCCCCCCCCCCCCCGGATTTACGCCCATGGTTGATTCCAAAGATAATTTCTAGTATTTCAGTGAAAACAGCGGAAAAAGACCTTACCTAAAAACGTTGGTAACGACCCTCTGTAATAGGTCCATTTTTCATTCAACATCGAGCTAAGGTTTAATTCTGTTTAAGGGCACCCTCAATGCTTTAGCAAATCAAAGAGAAAATCTGTAGCGTCAAAATAAATATTAGGGGTCTGTTTTATAAGGATTGAGCGTAAGCTGAAGTCAATCGCAAATTGCGATTCATGCACAGCTTTTCGATTGATCGCAAGTAACGCCAAATCTACTGAATCAATCAACTCAATCTACTACTTGAGTTTTCTTGAAATCAAGCGTGTCTTTATGAAACAGGACTTACGCTCAACATTGAACTTGCACTCGATTTGCAGAGTTATACGCTCAATAAATCGAAGGGAAGATCAATCGCAACCCTTTATGAACAGACCCTATGTTTTGTATTTAACAACATGACCCGAAATGGGTAATTAGCAATAGCCCTAACTCGGTACATAATGGTATTTTCAAATGAAGCACGACATAGGTCGAGTTGTAAGTGTGTAATAAACGTAGGGGAGGAGGGAAACAAGTCTTCTATAGTGATGAGAATTAACATCATTTCGTTATCATGATATCACAAGGGCGTGTTGTACTATAGTCTCAGATATATGAATGATGTGGTCACATACTACACCATGTCTAAAAGAAGTAATTAAGTACAGTAATTGCTTTTACCTCCCCTCATTTCTTATGGGGAAAATCATCAACGGAACACGACCAGTGTGGTCAAGGAGAATAATGATTTACTCATTTCTTTTGAACAGTAACAAGCGTATTTGTGTAGAGGAAAAGGTATCTCACTTTGTGTCGGTGTGTGTGCGTAAATGGCCATGTTTCCCCTTACACGACACGTTTGCATACATTATTACGATGGACAAACAAATAATATTTCTATTGTACACAAATACACAACTACACAAATAGACAAAGCGGAACAAACACACAAATGGGGAGAAAGAGTCAAACACTGGCATTAGTCAGAAGGAATTAGTTTTAAAAAAATCACTGTTTCGTCCTTATGTAAGTCTTGGTGGTTACAAATTAAACGTCCAGCATTCTCCCCTACAAAAGCAAAACAAAACAGCGAAACGGGGAAATCCCCACTTCTCGCATGTAGCGCGTATCCCTGCTTACAGACTTCATCACAGAAGTCATATCTCGATAGAGTCTCGTCGTCCTCTTCATCTCTTTTAAATCAAACAAATCTCTTGCTATGGATACTTGCTTAACTTTGTAAGGAAATGTGTGTTGATTTGGATTACTCGAAATGATAAGATCAACAATGCACCTTGCTTTGAAAGTAGTCCCCAGATGAAAAATAACTAATCTGTAATCTATCCCATGGGGGTTATCAGGTCACCTCAAGGAGCTCGATGACAGCATACCTGTTTATGGTTTTGAATATAAACATCTAACGAATCGAACTAGAAATCTGAATTCACGTACGCAGACGTCTCATTTATTGAAGCTTTCACTGTCGAGGACATACCAGTCAAGGGTTTGGATATGCAGGTGATCGTTGTCTGAGCATGATTCGTTGATGTACGACTTGGCAGCTGAGAGTGCAAATTTGTGGAGGTGACATGAATTGCTGTCGTACATCTCTTACCTTGCGTAAAGTGTCTTCCTACAAGTGCATATGTACTAATATACCACACTTCAGTAAGATATGTAGACTGCATGCGGGGCACTTTAACCTGCGTATTCACTCAGTAATAAGGCCAAGACAGAAACGAAGTCCTATATCAAAAGGAGTAAATTATCTCTGCATGATTAAGGTATACCTCACTCTCTGCAGAAGAGATCATCACGTTTGCTTGTTAATATTATTTGTCATGATGAGGGAGAAACATGAGAAGCTAATGTGTTATTACATTAACACAATGGTTTTAAAAGGCGTTGTTTTCAAAACAGTTTTTAATGTTAATACTCACGGATACATTCGTTGGCATCTTTGGCGGTAGCCCTTGCCCATGGTCTGTCATAATGGAATGGTTTACATAATTCGCATTCCCTTCCCGCTGTGTTATGTTTGCAGTCACACTCAAGCTCCCCGTCTCTTCCTGGACCACAACTGGAGGCGTGTCCATTGCATTTGCATCTTCCCCCGACGGACAGGTCTGAAAGCGCGTAGTACAAGCTCTCTCTAGGCGTCTCCGCATCTGCCCCTCCGAGTGCTTGCAGCTTGTTAAAGACGATCTTGATATCGGTGGCCGTCACCCAGTCCTGGAGAATAGGACTGTTGTCAAAGTCGTAGGCGGACGGACGACCCTCGAGTGTGCTGAAAGCGACACGGGAGCCGGAGATAGGAATATCGGTGCAAACTGGTTCTTGCTCGTTTTGCTTGGTGATAATGACATTCTTAGGGTATCCATAGGTTTTACGACACTGGCTTGAGTAGTACTGATAGGGTTGCCATGTCCTACCGAAGTCTTGTGACTTGTATACAGCCATAGAATCCGGGTGTAGCGAGCAGAAGTCCATTGAGATGTATGTTATCTCGAATCGTTTTCCCATATTTAATATCAGGCTGACGTTGTGCTGACTTTGTGTGAAGGGTTCGGACTGCCAGCATGTTAAGTTGTTAGGATTGTGGAGGTCAGTGAGGTAGGACGCCGGGTGGCGCCGTTTTGGATGGCTGTCGTCGCAGATAAAACAGTTTCTCTGTCGTTCGCCCTCAGACCCGCTGGACAAGGCGCAGAAGCGACTGGGAGGGTTCCCGCATGTGCTAGAAGCCTCCACAGGTGCCTGGAATGCGGCGTTGATGAAGTCTGGCTCGCACCGCCTTGGACTACCATTATCGTCATAACAGGGGTCGCGACGGGTCTGCTGAGCAGCGAACATGCTAAGACTGTTGGCTGCCGAGCGAGCCGCTGTGCAGCTGCCAAAGCCCATGACAATGAACACTAAGCAGCAGCACCACATAGCCATATTTTTTTTTTACTACCAAGC
This sequence comes from Diadema antillarum, assembly GCF_040938485.1. Taxonomy (NCBI): domain Eukaryota; kingdom Metazoa; phylum Echinodermata; class Echinoidea; order Diadematoida; family Diadematidae; genus Diadema; species Diadema antillarum. Next base: position 634,572 of record NW_027271856.1, on the reverse strand, counting down.
CTATTCCACACTAGTTTGCAGTCAATCCTGTACGGGTGATGCAAGACAGGGACTGGCTAGATTTCACACCATGGGTTGTTGCAATATAGCTTCACAAAACGAGGTGAAATGCTCCTTGCTGTCTCGCGATCAGTCTTGAGATGGGAAATTATTCCGTCAAAGAATCCAAATACCTGTGGCGAAAAGGACATGAGGCGACGTAAACTCTTGCAAATTACATATAATGCCAAATTATAATGTCAAGCTCATGCTGTACGCCCGAGATCATGAGGAGAGCGAGTTCAATATCATCATAAGCGGAATAAAAAGTTAAGAATGAACGTTGTATAATAATGCACAGATCAAAAAATAAATATTAAAAAAAAAAGACGCGAAGAGACCTTCTCTGAAGATCCAGTTCCACACTCCTTCGGAAGCCGAATATCACTTCAACACAGTGGCTTCGAGAAATTCTGACAAGATTCAGAGAGAGATGCCTTCAACTTAAGAAAACTAACTGAAAAGCTAACAAAACTCGAGGTGGAGCACGGCACAATCGCGCATCCATAGGTAAGCTTCCAGTCTCACTACAATAATACTGATAATATTCTCTCATCCGGTCACAACGTCAGGGTTAGTCGTCTCATGGGTAGTAGATAATGTGAAGTGTACTAGAAGTGAACAGCCCGTATTTGTCTGCGACTAACGAAATCGAATAGGGCAGCCTGTCTCACTTTGCGCCCTCAGCACCCGCAATGTCAACGTTGAAAAGCTCACCGCAGTGGCTGATTACTGCACCGACGCTCAGATGCCCCAATTCATGGGCGTGAACTACGCGTGCGTCGCTTAACAGCCAATCAGCGCGAGATGTCGTAAGAAAGAAGAGTGTTACCCCTGGCTCTCTTCCCACCGAACTATTTCTCGTTCGCTTCGTTCAGCTTGGATTTAACTGTGTTTTCTTTAAGTCGCTGCTTTGATTGTTGACGCTGTTATTTGCAGTCCATGTCCCGTCTGCGGCTTTAAAAAGGATGTATTTGCTTACTTTCATTAGAGCAACCTTACAACTTGAAAGAGATACAAGATTGAAAGGATAAAAGCACTGTAACTCGTACATTGAGGGAGTAAATGAGAACACGCAAGGAGAGAAAATTTATTTAAAGAAATGTGGATGGTATAAATGGAAAGTACATGGATCATTTCTGAAGCGCTGTATTGTAAAGAGATTCTCGAAACAGACAACAGTAACATCGACGATATTTGAAAGGGTGTACAGATGATAACGCATGAATGTAACAGAGTTAAAAAAGAAAAGAAAAGAAATCAAAAAATTGGAAAGAGGTAAAGAGAGAGAAAGAAATGGATGATACTGTACTAACAGACATCCCAGATTTCCCTCTTTTGTTTTCATTTTCCTGCCATGAACTGGGATCTGTTTAGGGCATGCTTTTCATACAAGTTAATTGCTATCAAAAACACTTAAATGGTATACTAGATTTTGATTACTTGTACATACAGTGATGATTAAATAATCATCTTGACTGTTGTGACACTGGTCATAAGTATTAGATATACATGATTGTATGAGATCACAACTTGGTTGGTCTGATATTAAATAAAACGTAATACATGTGGCTGGTCTTTCTTTTCTTATGAAGCCGCTATCATCATCTCTTTGTTCTATAAAAACAAGACTACATTTTGATCTGAAGGATTCGTCGACAATCTGTGTTATAATCGCGGCACCGTGCGATCAGCGATCCATTTCAACTCTCTTCATCGAGACAGAATGCACTGGCGTCTTCGTTGAGACGACTATCAAAACAATGACGCAGAAGAAACTTAATCACACACAAAATGATATGATTATTAGCAAAGACATCTTGTTAAACTGAAGGAAAAAATCGTAGCAATAACACTTTCATCTGAAAAGAAACTAACAACGAAACAATATAACAAAAGGTCCTGTCAGTCTCTGAGATCCAACTTTATAGGAGATGTAAAACCCACAGACAAACCAGATAACTTGGCTCAAAGAAAACAGCATCCCTTGCACCGCATCAAGTAAATTCATAAGCGTCAACGCTAGTACATGTAGGATTATAGTAAGAGGTACACTGCTTTCCACACCGGCTCGATTTGTCTGTCAGTATAATTTACACACGCACATACACACACCCACACACACACACACATAATCATAATACATATTGATACATATCGTAAATGACTGTCCTACAAGGCTAATAATACAAACTCTTAATCTTGTCAATAGATGAAATACTGCGTCGCATAGTCATTAGCTCTTTTGGAACGGTTGACTTGAAGGGCAATTAGCAGTAGAACCCGGTTTTCAACCAGCTCACCCGCTGGGATGCTTCAAAACGATTATCCCATTATTCGGCCATCTTAGGCAAACCGCTACAGACCAGATGACCAGTAGCCAATCTTTAGCAAACACTTGCGACTTCCCTGTGGTTTCAAGACGACGAGCAAATCGTGACACCGTGAATTTCCCCCGTTTAATATAGCTACACCAAAGTTGGTTTCTCCTTCATTGAATTAGGAGTTGTTAAACGGACATTCAAATGTCAGAAAGCGAGCTCTGCATATTATTTGCGATGATGTACTGCGCAATGTTGCTTATACGAAGAGTTAGTGTTATAGAGGTATTTGTGGGTGTTGGTTTCTGTTAAACTCCGCGTGTAGTTTTGTAAGAACTTTTGCAATCCAATTAGAATCCGTTTCGCTGTACTCCCCCCCCCTCAGTTCTTTGTTATGCTTATCTAAGAAACGTGTAATATTGAATATATATATTTACATGTATCCCGTTTGTACATCAAACATGACAATTGTTGCTTATCCATATTCGATGGCACTACTTACTAAGCATTGTAGCTTTATTTCCAAGAGTAGTGTGATTATATTTTTCTTATCAAGTGTGAAGTAATGCCTAAAAAAAGAAGACGAAAGAAATATGGGAGATTAGTAGGGCCTCCTGTTCTGTTCTGTCTGATCTTTTTGAGTTAAGTATGTCTGTCATGATAAATCCACTTCAAAGTAATGATTTGTAATGTACCTCATTTGCACAAAAGCTTTGGTAATAAAAAAATAATCAATTTTCATGCGTATTTTATTAACTTCGAAACTGAATAATTATCACGGTTAATTAGCAAAGACCCATTAAATGTAAGTCTGTCTGTAAAACGTAAAACTCATCTGCGGTCATTACGCGTTTCCCCACGTCGGGCTCCACGCTATAGTCGTAATAGTATGTTGATGCATTCTCTACGTCAACAGGGCAGTATTTTCAGTCCTCGAGGTATGACTATTTAAAAGCGCCCATAGCGATGATTACTGTCGGTCTCGGAATGTGATGTGATGATGCCTTGTTTTGAAGTCATGCGGCGCTGAGGCCGTGTACTCCTCCATGAGTTAACGCTGTACACATGGGCATCCTCCTTCCCAACCGTCATCGATGTGAAGTATGATTGTACTACGGTGGCAGTCGATGACCTGAACAAGGCCGTTCTATGTAGCAGCTAATGTTTTCGTGGCAATGAAATATCCAAAGACCTTGCTGGACTCCCTTCTTGTGAATCCACCAGGTTGCATTCCTGGTGAAATTGTAAGCACATTTTGGATCTACAATTGAGGCTGCTGTGTAAAATATAAATGATTATTCAGCTTTTTTCATTTGACAGCACGGCATGAGCTTACAGCATGGATCGTACTAATGAGGACACACATAAAAGTGTTGACTTGTCACATCCAGGTATCGTGTAATAATATGAACTTGAAAAACAAAACAAACGTAGACCGTATATAAATAAAAGAACATGTCTTCCGATAGCCCGTGACTTGGTACGTTCTGCTTATGTTTGACCTGGGAACACAATATTCCTTATTCGTACGGGAAAATAATGTTGAATTCAATAATAACAAACAATGGTAAAAATGACAATAATTAACATCAAACTTTCTAACTCATCAAAATGCAAGGATAAAATAAACAAACAATCAAAGAATACAACATTCACTTCTCATATTAAGACAGTTTTGAGGCATCTTTTAGACTCTTCAATCAATCATGTCACCCTCTTGCACGATACTGTATCAGTTCTGATGGAAAGGTAATTGATGTTTTTGCACCGGATGATTTATTCACAAACGCGGCAGCTGAAGAATGTAAATTTTTTTAAAAACCGATGCTTCTACATAAAAGCCAAAGATCTAGCCAATCATTTGAAAAATATGTGTTCACATGTAAATGCATCAATATTTCATAAAACTTCCATTACAGTATATAGACTCGACAAGGTAAGAAATGATAGCTTTGTATCAAAACCTTGACTACCTTTGTTAGGGGAGTGTTACGTAGCTTCTTTATATTTTTCGTAAGTACATTTTTTCTTGTAAAAGGCAATCTAATGCCATTGTTTTACATGGTGTCGGGTCAGCGAGAGCATTTAGATGTTACATTTTTTTGGAAGGCCGTCACAACGTTCTGCTTGCTGTATCTCTGAAAGAGTTGACTACACAAGGTCTAAAACGCCCTCTCTCGATAATTGTATAGTTATTAATATGTCTCAGCAGTGCGACTAAGTGTTTTTTGGCGTGTATCTTGTTTCCATATATTTTTCGAGATTTGTTATGTTTTAGTGTAAATTGATTATTGGAACATTTGTAGACGTAGAAGACAAAAGTTTTCATTTCAGCACTGTTCTACTTTTATCTTTAAGAAAAAATCGCGCGAGAGCATTCGACTTGAACGAACTCTTTAAATTTCGAATTTACAATACACCTTTTTCTGCGTCTTCCCATTTCTATACCAGTGTGTGCGCGCGCCACACACACACACTGTACACATACTCATTCATACAAGAAACTAGCAGATGACATTTTCAGAATGAAATACGAAACAAAAATGTATCGAGGAAGAAAAATTTACAGAAAAACGTGAAAATGTCTTATCGGTTAAAAATGATGCCTGAAAATTGATTGTTAAATAATTTATCCGCAGGGCGTTCATGAGACAAAGTAGAGTAATCATTTTTCTTCCGCCTATGGATGTAGGAATATAATGAGGATATTGTACAAGAGATATTATCATGCTACCATGACAACTCTACCATGTTCTATTTATGAAGCCTTCATAAACGAGGCCATATTGATTCAAACGTGGTAAAATCAATGGTCATAAACTTCTCAGTTGACAGTGTACGAATGTTGGCGCAGTCACCTTTGTCTCATGCATCCGTTCTCATAATCGCTACTTTTACAAAATAAATAAAGCTTTTATAAACTAATTGAGAGACTCGATAACTTATAAGCCCAACCTTTCGTAGATTTACTTTCTTATCTGTTATTGTTTTGTTGTTTTTATCATTATCATACGGAAAATGCGAGGAAGATGTATCATTGCTTGGGCGGAGACACATCACAAATAATGGGTATATAAGCATGCACCTTCTTATCTCGAAAATACAAATGTAATCAGAAGTTGACATCGCAAAGGGAAGTTCTAGTTGACTCGAATGACATAGCCCCCAAGCATGACGCTAGCGCCAGATGAATGTCTACTTTCGGCGAGGTGTTAAGCGTGGCAAATAAAGGCAAGGCAATAATAAAGCCCGATGCTGAAATCAAACTTCAAATCTAGACTCACAAACAAATTTACTTAATGGGGCATGTAGTTCTAGGTCATGGCGCTACGAAAATAACCCATGTCACACTTTTATCGAGAGCAAATATAAATTTCCTGTCAAATGTGTCGTAACCAGCATCGATTCGTAGATATACGTTTACGTATTGTAACGTATATGTTAATACAAGATATCTTTACGTAAAGTAAACAGCATTACGTAGCGTTTTGATGATGCAGCTTCTCATGATCTCCTAATCTTATACCCGTATATCAAAACAGGTATATTATGTTACCATATTTGTGTTGAAAGTTACTGAATACCTTATATCAGGACATCTCGTACAATTGTAGTATTGTGATACAATAAGTAACAATGAAAATCATGATAATAATGATGATGATCATGATGATCATGATAACAATAATGATAATAATGATAACAATAATAATGATTATGGCTAATTTAATAGACGCTGTTCACTATAAGCATGACAGCGCCATACAGAAAGTCAGTTATTACACAGCATTGGCATAATACACTGCTTAGAAATACAGAACTATAGAATTACAGATCTATTACAATTTAAGAACTAAAATATTTCTAAGTCGATTTTTAAATGACGTAATTGTGGAGGATTCTCTCATTGACTGTTGTAGTGCATTCTATACTTTAGGAGCATAAGTTGATATTCAAACATAAAATACCAGAAGAGGACAAGGGACAAAGGATGTGCGTTATCATGACTAGAACGGAGATTACGAACTGGATTGTAGGTAGTTCCCATGTCAATTAGATGCTGTGGGGCAAATCATTCATAATAACAAATGTCAAAGTCAATATTATATGAGAGGTAAACAATGAGGTTCGATGAGGAGGGGCGAGGCACGTGAGAAAAAAAATATGTGTGGAAAAGAAAATGGTAGGGCGAACCGACTACCTGTACATGGGGCTAAGTATCCGTATCCAGTTTGAAGATACCATCCTTGTTTGCATCATGACTGCTTATTATCCGAAAGTATATTCCAGTTAGTTCAATGCATTAACACCAAGCGTTTTTTCTATATTTTTGTTAGAATTAAAATGAGATTGACATAGGGGTTTCACCGACAAAATTAAGGTAATAACACCACAGAAAAATATTGAATTGCGATGTGGCTGGCATCGTTAGAATATGGTGCTATGAATGTTTAAAAAATATGATGAATGTTCATACTCTATACAGCCGAGATGACATTATTTGGTAAATGTCACAACAAATTACATTGGTGTTCTGGCCGAACGATTTAGTCGAGGGATATGATCTTTGCATTCAATACAACGCGTTCTAGGACAGAATGCAAGGCTATCCTTGACCGGTAACACGCATTCCTTATACTGGACAGCGATCTTGTCAGTCACACTAGGATGGCTGTGTTTCGTAGATCTTTTGAGACTGCTTTCAGGAGGGTCTTCCGTGCGGCAATATCATATGAAGTTACCCCGTCCTGGCACCCAACGAATGCTCTTCCTTTACCGATGAGTGACTGCAATGAAAACCCCCGAGGGGCGCTATACAGTGACCGTGAACTTGAAACTGTTCGAGATCCGGAGCCAGGGAAAGCTCCTGCGGAATCACGCCACGTTTAAACCTTTCAGCTTCGATCCGTCATCAGCATCCCTGGTGTTTTCTGAGCCAAAACTTTCCTGGCCTACAAAGCTTCGGAAGCAGGGGTACGTTCCCCTAGGGTCTCCTTCCTCTCTGGAAAGTTATCATTAGAAAAACAATAGTTATTATAGACCTATATATTGTTTGGTTTCTATGCATTCTCTCATTTTCCCAAAACAACACGAAACTAAACACTGCAAAATAACAGAGCAGAACACGAAGCAGGCAAGAAGATGCAAGCTCCTCCTACAGAAAGGAAAACGAAAGTCACGTTGAAGCACAAAACTAGAGCATGACTGAGGGAAGTTGAAAGCGAAATCGCTTATAACAGAAAGCTTAGATAAAATCAGTGGTCAGAAATACAGTGTTGCCAAACTTTTAATGACAATGGTATGAACATTTAAATGTCATAATCCACTATAACGCAATGTTTCAAATTTGTATTCGCCCCCCTCCTCAGTTATAGTGAATAGGACTTCGCTGGTCTTCTTATTCATTTCGTCCATGGAAATGTAAACAGTATCATACTATGTCTCATGGCTTATAAACACACATAATATTGTCTCGAAGAATGTTGAATTCGTTGCCTTCATGCCATTTTAAGAGTCGTGCTTATGGCCACTTTGTGTACAGAGCATATTACTAAGTCTACCCAAGGGACATTGTATTCACATGACCCCATATTTCTCGTATTCAGCTATAGTATTGTTTTGCTTGTTTTGTGTTTGTTTCCTTTATCGCTTACCTGTTTAAATACCTTTTCAGGCAATCAAAACAATTTCTTTAGAATAAATTGTGGGGTGGATAAGTAGCTGACACTCTGACAGAGGGAAAAAAAGAAAGAGAGAGAAAAATATAGTATAGTCTTTACTATAGCTTTCACGTGATTCCTAACTTGTGACTACAAAACTCCCAAACTCCCAAACTGTATGTTTGACTTTACTCTAAATTCGATTTGAAGTGTGGTGCTTCGAATTCATATCGGTGCCTCATGCTGTCTCCATTACTACCAGTGTTACTAATATCATAAATTCACTGCTGCTGTGCTCTAACGGTGACTAACGCTGCTACTGTAAGTACTGCTTCTCTCTCTGTTGTTCCTTCACGACCACCATAACTGCTACTCCTGTTACTGCTTTAACGTATGGGTCAATTTTTAACTTTATTGTTGCTACTACTAGCACCGCAACTACTACTACTACTACTACTACTACTACTACTACTACTACTACTACCACTATACCATTGCTATTATATACTACTACACGTACTACTACGGCTGCTGTTTCTCGGATTCGTCCAAAATACAAAGAGGATTAGCAATGTAGTGTCGACACTATTATAGAGAGGAAACACAGTTTACTGAGCGGAGTGCTTGTAACCAGGGAGGTGATTTCACCTCCTTGTTGTAACCGATTTGGATTTCTGGGAAAAAGCTTCTGTCAGGTTCTACACTGTTCTAGGGGCCCATTTTTTACTGAGAGTTGGGTTCTGGCCTACGAGTATGCTATCCAAAGGCCAAGTGTCACACACAATGTGTATAGCCCAAGGGTATATCGCAAACAAATGAATCTCAAAACAAATTGAACAGGAGATTTCAGCCATGATATTGATTTTTATCGAAATACCTTTAATATTTGAAACAATGAATCTTATTCAGTTTTAAAATTAACGAATCCTCTTTCAATTTCTGATCGTCAATATACCTACCTCATTTTTCGGATTAAGAAATCTTTCTTCTCTTTCGGAGGAAACACTGTTCTATTCTCAGAAAACTAACATTCGGAATATTAAACCTTTTAGGAAAAAGAAATATTCGAACAGATGCCTCAACTACCTGTAAAACCAAACCCAGTTTCATTTTCGGAGTTAACTAACTTCTGGCTGTACGAATTTTATGTGTTCTATATAACGAACCCTTGGATTGACGTAGCATCCTTATAAAGTCTGCAGCTTGTTGAAAACAACTACAGGATCGTATTTCGTGGTTCGAACAACGGCAGCAATTGCATTATGTGGTGGTATTGAAATCTGGTTTCCACCACAAACCTTCCTATTCGAGAGCGCTATATGGATTCACAGCGACTCTTTTGTAAAGTATGTTGTTGATGATAAGTTAATCATACCAACATATTGCATAGGGCAGGTTAAAAGTAGAGGACGTGAGTTATGTTTCCAGTGAGGCCTACTGGGCATTTGCTGGGGGAAAGATTTGTTTTTAGTAAGTTTGAATATTTGCAATTAATAAAAAGATGTTAAATTTAACAAAGAAAGGGGCACTTAAGGAAAATTTTCAACAATTTAATCTTTACAGTTCCCCAAATATCCATTAGGCCTACATGTTGATTTCTGCTGATGTGAATAGGTCTACAAACTGCATATTCTGGAACTGTTTGATCAAAATATTTGCATTCATTTTAGAATTCCACATTTCCTGCACCCACCAAGTGTCGCCCCCAAAAGTAGCTGTCTGCCTTTAGTGATATCAACAGTGAAGTTAGCAGAAATCAGCACCAAACGGCCTTATAGTGTTGAGCACTTACGTACCTTGACCAATGCTTACAAGCAATCATACCATTTAACTATGGTGATTTCAACTGACATGACTGTTGCTGACATCTCGAAAAGGTAAGAAGATTCATGAGGTTGGGAGAATAGAAAATGGAAATCAAATGACTAAAAACATGTGATACACATTATTTCCAATCAAACAATTCAAAAATTTAGGATGTGATAATGTGTCATCACGTGCACAGGGCCGGCATTAGATGTCAGGGCCTCTAATATGGGTTTTGTATTTCGATTTGAGCCAAATCATTGTTAAAATCAAAAGTTAATATCATGTGATTATGTCAATTGGTATTTTGAGATACAGGATTGTCATATGAAATTTTTAACGAATTTCCATGCAGTTTTCGGTACTATTAGATATGCAGAAATGTCATCACAGGCTAATATAGGTTTTCCCATCCATTTTCGTACTTTTGTCATTCAATTTCAAAGATTTATTATTCAATTTCGTCCCGAGAAGCACGTGGAATGTAAATCCTAACTTCAATTTAGTCAATTGTCATTGTAATTCGTTTTTCGTCAAACATTTTCGAAGACATAGCATTCAGAATCGTCGATTGTCATTCAAATTCGTCCCTCCCGCTGACGGATCGCAGAATGTGAAGATCAAATTCGTCTTTGTTCACACAATTTCATGAATTTTTCATTCAAATTAGTCAGATGTTGTCCATTCTTTATTTTGATAGTGAACTAACTTTAAGCCGACATATTTTTACTTTCTCTCGTAAATTGTATCGTTACACATTATTCCCTAACCATTTTCTTAGACAATACACACGAAAAACATGACTGCCAACCAAAATTGATTGATGGATAAACAACAGTCGAAAGTCATATCCCAGGACAGTATGTCAGTGTCACATTTTGAACTTTAACTCGTAATGTTCAGGTTTTCGCATCATAATGCATGAAGCAAACTTTAAATTTTGTACCCTGGAAAGCAGCAAACATAATTATGTTATCCATTCTTTAACAATAAACAGGCGACAATTCTACAATTAAATTTTGTCTTTAAATCATGTTTGCCTAGAAATCGTTTGTCAGTGTTTTCGTTTGTGAGACAGTATGTCTGTTTGTATCAGTGTGTACTCGGATTGCTTGTGTGTGTGTCTGTATCTGTGGTTCTGTGTGTGTGTGTGTGTGTGGGGGGGGGGGGCACTTGTAATGTATGTTAACCCCTGAATGTAAAATGTGAACGGTTACAGAAAAAAAATACATGAATGACTGGAAAATCACACCGGATAAAGATATGAGACGAATATGAATGAAAATTTAACGAAAATGATTGACAAAAGACGAAATCGCTCCTGCTGTTTTGAGTGCAGCGAGTGAGACTGACGAATTTGAACTGTAAATGACGAAAATGTATGCCAAATGACTAAATTGAATGGACTTTATTTAAACATGAACGACGAAAGACGAATTTGAAAGTAAGATTGGCCTATTCCCGACATCCTGCGACGAAATTGAAGTAAAAATTTGTGAAATTGAATGAAAAAAATTTGAAAATGAATGGGAAAACCGATATCATGATTCCTATACGATCAAAGGCACGTGGTAATCATTTCAATTGTAAGCTATGTCAGTTTCTCTTGGCATTGAACCCTATTTCCTATCACTACGTGATACATTTTCTAAAGGCCGTGTCACACCAGCCTTGCGTGCGACTTGCAAGAACAATTTTGACTACCCGGAGGTCCCCGTAGATATCCGCACATGACAGTAACTAGCATGTATCTCAAAAGTAGTCGCCCGGAGGTGCGCACGCATATTTTTTTTTTACCCGCAACCGTGTTTAGGCCCTGTCACACCTTTCCGGGCAAGCTACTCGGGCTTGTTACGTGTAGGGATTTTCTAGCATACTGGACATTCCTGAGGGCGGAAAAGGATTTGTGCGAGTCAGCGCATGTGTCTTACTTGCTGGACGCGTTACACTTGCGAGTATACTGTGTGACCTTTGTACCAGTCGCGTGTGGGCTGACAACTTAGTGAAGGAATTCCTCTAATGGAATGGCTGAAATCTCACAGAATTTCATTATCTTGGCTGCATACGGGACTGCGAAGTACCTGCGTGGGAATTGCCTGGGAAGTACTGCCGCTAAGGGTCTCCTACTGGCGTTCTGCGTGGACCTCTACGGGCATTCCCGCGAATCACCCGGAAAAAGTTTTGGTCATGCTCAAAACTTGGCTGCGGTCAAATCGGACTTGCGTGAGCACCTCCGGGCAACTACGCGCTAGATACTGTCAGGTGCGGACCAACTGCGGAGAGCTCCTTGGAGTAAATTTCTTTCCCCGCAAGTCAAGCCGCAGAAGTTCCCTCGTACGGTATGACAAGGCATGAATGAAAATTGCAAACATTCTTGTTCGCCCGCTGAAAATCTTCTACGTGCTGGAAACTACCTCCTCGCCACAAGCCCGCGTTATGGTGTGACACGGCCTTTACAGAAAGAGTCTTTCTTTTTTTTTTCTTCTTTTTTTTTTTACTTTGCCACTAAATTGCATACATTGGGAGTTCACACAAAGGCGTAATAGAATCTTTTTTCACCATTTTCAAGGACATAACCAGCTCCTCTATATGGAGGCATGACTAATTTCGCTGTAACCATTTCAGTAACAGGTGGTGGGAATGCTTTCTTGTCTTTAACCCTCTAGCAACTGAAGATTCTGTACATAATGTGTATGGTTCCCTAGAAGGTACAGCAATGTTGCTCTCATTTCGACAACTTTCTAAATTGTGCAAAATAGCTCACTACTGTCATATTATTTTTGTCTATTACAAGTTATGTTTATTTGAAAGCCTATTCAGACTTTACCTCTTTTGTTTACCTCTGACCTCTTTCAAATTACGTAATTATATATTCTATGTGAAAACAAAAAAGGTGAAACATTAACCTATAAAAAAAAACGGACGGGCAGTTTCGGGCATTTTAGGGAGTGAAAAAAATGGGCTGTTTCGGGCGGTTCAGTTACTAATGGACTATCAAAAAAAAAAATAAAGATCTGTGAAACATTGCAGTATTCACAATATTTCATTTATCTTTTTTTTTTTCAATTTCAAGCCACTGTTGTGTTAATAGTGCCAATCAGTTTCAATGAATGAAGCTTAAGATGAATTTATGACAGTTACTATATCAGGGCAGGCCATTTTTTCTCCTGACATAGCTGTCATCTACAAGGTATCTATTAATGAATCAATCAATTATATTGATATGCGTGTGTGCATGTGTGCAACATGCTATCCGGCTATTAAAGGTATTAGCCCACATTTGCAAACCCACGAAAATCAAAACTGCATAAAACAGGTCCAATATGACTTCAAGTACAAGTTATAACAGTAACATACCTCACCTGCGTTGCTCTTTGTCTATACCATTCGATAAAAGAGAGAAAATCATCGTTTTAAAATCAATTTTCAAACCGGGTCAACCCGACCCAAAATCGAATTACGAGCGCGGGCTAGCTACGTACATGTAACTTACACATGTATCGCATGCATGTAGTACGTACGTGGACCGGAGCTAGCGAGCGTTATACGCATGTATACGGTGCATTTTCGTTTATTTGTATGAAAGTAATGGACTAATTGGAACGAAATTTTGCACATGTGTTACTGCAATCATACCCAAACTCCATGCTAACTATGAGACCAATTGCTGCAGGTTTACAAATGTGGGCTAATACCTTTAATGGCTTTGACTTTTCAGCCATAAGCATACACGACACTCACCATAACGCAGTCTTTAGTTTCGTGATATCAATAATAACCTTATTTCAGCTGGGCTATTTGAGACCAAGTTTTTAAGGGGGGGGGGGTCAACTTGACCCAACCCCTTCAGATCTCGGCCGTCGATAGCGTGATCGCTGCAAAATTTTGCCTGAACATAGAACCGGATGTAAACTACAAGATGATATGGTTATACAATAGAAAAATATTGATTTTCTATTTCTAGTGAATTAATTATGCAAATTTATGTATGAAATCATATTTCTGCCTGTAACTCCATTATAAAGGCTGAAGGATTGCTTTTTTTGTGTGTCAGAACTCCTCATGAGATATCGAACAATTTTCATGCAAAAAGCACGATCAAAAATAACTTGTTTTTCTGTTTTATTAATTTCTTAGGTATTTTATTGTTTTTCGACCTTTTGCATTCTTTTTTTTTGCCAAAATTTGTTGCAGACTTCTTCAAGCTCATCTACATTAGAATTAATTAATATCAATGATAAAAAGTTGAAATAATCTAATTTATATCAATTTAACAAGAAACATAATTTGCATTGGATTTGCGCACAATATCACAAATTTGTGGGCTGACATGCAGGTACAGAACATTACGTAACTTCAGAACGGTGTACCCGGACGTCGCAAATATGGTCTCATCATACCATGAAATGGCGAGGCAAAATCTTTGCGCGTTGCAGAATTTTCGCGTGATATGTCGAGAGGGGTCAGTTTGACCCCCCCCCACCCCCCCCACCCCCGTTAAGATAGGGTTAAAGCGCACCAAAAAAAAAAAAAAAAAAAAAACACAAAAAAAAAACACAAAAAACACAGAATTATTATTTTGGCGAAAAACACCTTTGTTTGTACCCGTATTGTCATTACGCTCTTACAATAATTAGGGGAACAGTATAACACAGAACTTGAATAACAATTTTCTTTGTAAATTTATGCGTACACGTATATCATTCCCCCGCACCAAACTCCCGAGGAGCTGTGGACAGATATTACTTGAGGGACTCTCTACTCGACTGGCCTAAAAATACCGTCTGTACAGCCTGTCGCAAGAATTATTGGATGGATCAGCACTGAGACACTCGACAAAATGGAAAAATGGCAAGGGAGATCAGATAGACGTGACATCAAGGTGGCGGGTTTGTGCCCCGACTCACGACCGATGGACAGACATACTAACTTAGTGTACATCGTAAATGGTAGGGCTATAGGGATTGCCACCGCGAGGTACGATGGCTGGTGCGGCGGGACGAACAACGAAAGAGGGTTTTGCTGGGGGGGGGGGGTGGGGTATGGGAGGCAGACGTACATGTATTATCAGTTTACCAATTTACCAATTTACCAATTTACCAATTTACCAATTTACCAATTTGCGTTACGCAGATGACGTGGCTTTGGTTGCGAGCTCTACAGAGGCATTAGAACAATTGTTGGGATGTGTGAAAGTGGCCAGTGGGGAAGCGGGCTCACTAGGCTTGTTTCTTAACGCACAAAAGACGAAACTGATGGTGGTGGGCAGGGAGATGAGCCCCAAGGGTGACGACAGCCAAGTGCCGGTGATGCTGTAGGTTGATGATGAGGTGGTGGAGGAGGTGGATGCTTTCAATTACTTAGGAGACTTGGTGATGATGGAGAGCAATGACGACACCAAGATACGGCGACGTTTGGATATAGCATAGTTGGCAGTTATCAGCCCGAGTATCCGCCAGCGGAGAAAGATACTTCAGCGGTCACTAGTGTTCCAGATTATTTTGCCGCTTTCGGGGCAGAGTTTTGGGCGAAAAAAAATAAGTAAATAAAAATGAATAAATGAATGAATAAATAAATGCATACATACATACATACATACATATGACAGGAAAAGAATACATAATTTCGAAAAGTGGCCATACCGTAGAACGCTGAGAATCAGCTGGACAGACAAGAAGACCAACAGTGAGACAACAGAATGGCGACAGCTGGAATCTGTGACACACTGAAGCTGCAGTAGGCTTATGCACTCCGGCCATGTCATGAGAGGGGGAGGATTTTTGGCCGATTCTGACGGATTTGTGGCCGGGTGGCATGACGGCACTGACATGGGATGAGGTTCTCCGTTGCTGCCAACGCCGCAAACAAGATAGCCAATTTTAGAAAGACGTTGTGCTTCGGGCCAAGGTCGCTCAACCCTGCTGAGCCATCCCGCATCGCGACGACAGGTAGGCCTACTTAGAAAACTATACAGTCGTAGTTACCGTTCAAACACGACATGAATTTCTTGTTGATACGAGTTCTGTTTTTGTGAGCATGACGGAGTACTAGACATGACGTGTCAAGCTTTTGCAAACGTTTTCTTTTCACTTATTGTTTTGATAATGTACAAAAAGTACTTTTGAACAATTTCAACTCCTTTCTCCTTACGTACGTACACTCTTCATTTGTTTTTCTGAACTAAAGTTCAGAAAAGCAAATGAAGAGTGAACGTACGTAAAAGGCACAATATTTTAAATTTTGTTGTTAACTTGACATCTACAAGACAGTACATACGAGTTAATTTTCGAAGAAATTAAGCATTATTATTCGATAAATTTACTGCTGGAGATTTTGGCTTGAAAAGTTAGCATCTTAAATTCTGCAAACCAAGTACTTATAGCATGAGTGTAAACACAACATAAATTCCTTGTCGCAGTGAGTTGTCTGTTAGAGTAGGACGGAGTATTAGACACGTATCAAGCTATTGCAACCACTTCTAACGTGTTCTTTAGATGCTCAAACAGTAATTTTGAAAAATTGTACGTCCTCTTTCTTTCATGATCATCACAGTCTTAGCAAAGGTACTGTTCTATCACGTTCATCGAGGTAATGAACTTTGTTAATACTTTGAAAGCTTTTCATTTATGAGGAGATAAGGATAAGACATTTCATCAGAAGACAGGATATGTCCCCCCCCCCCCCCCCCCCTTCTGCTGATCGTGGATCGGACCCTGTGTATTTGTCTGTTTGTTGGTTTATTTCTCTACCGTGCATCTGAAAGAGTTTGCGATTGGGAGCAAATACACAAGTTATGTTATCGACGCTTAGGCTTGATGGGGCATTTCGAGGTTTTCTTTTTTTTTCTCTTTTTTTTTTGGGGGGGGGGGGGGAATATTCTTTTCCCGTAAGTTATTGTGTAATGCCGAATAGCGAATAAAGATAACTTATATCTGTTATCAAAACCGAAGTATTTTTATATCTTTGTAGTTTACAGTATCAAACTTAGCCGTTATTGATGTTCAAAGCATGGTAAAAGCCGACTCTCTAATGTCTGCATAGAGTAAAACCAGTGGCGTATCTAGGGGGGGGGGGGGGGCAAGGGGGGCACGTGCCCCGGGCGCCACTCCTTGGGGGCGCAAAAAAAAAAAGAAGAAGAAAAAAAAAAGGAAAAACGAAGAAAAAAGAAAAAAGAAAAAAAGAAGAAGAAGAAGAAGAAGACGAAACTCACCGGAAGGGGCGGGGGGGGGGGGGGGAGGAAGAATGGTGGGGGTGGGGGGCAGAAAACGAAATAAAAAAATAAAAACAAAACATAATGATGACTCGGACAAAATGACAGTGTTTATTGTGTTCACACAAGAATTCCATGTTATGTAAGCTGAAATACAACAATTTTCGGCTCGCTCGCTGCGCTCGCTCTCTAAATTTTATATAGAAGAAGAAGGTAAGAACAAAATGTGATGATGACGCGGACAAAATGACAATGTCTATTGTGTTCACACATGTCATTTTATATTTAGCAGGCAAAATGTTTCACGGAGCAGCGGCTGCAATTTCTTTCGTTCTGAAGCGATCGCCAATCGGATCAAATTAAAGAAGGCGCCAACGGTTTCGAACATACGGGGAGGGGGGCGCCAAAAAAAAATCGAACAAGATAAGAACAACACGTACTGATGACGTGGAAATATACAAATTTCGGCTCACTCGCTCGTACTAATATAGAGTATTTCTTCAAGTCCTCAGTTTGTTGGTAAAAATCGTTATCTATAAGGCCGTCACTATATCTTGATTAGAATTGTAAGATTTGATAAGCAAAAAATGACAAGAGTTCCATGTTTTGTAAGCTGAAATACAAAAATTTTCGGCTCGCTCGCTGCGCTCGCTCGCCAAATCAAAACAAAAAGGAGATAGGAACAAAACGTGGTGATGACGCGGAAATATACAAATTTCGGCTCACTCGCTCGTACTAACTTAGAGTATTTTTTCAAGTCTTCAGTTTGTTGGTAAAAATCGTTATCTATAAGGCCGTCACTATATCTTGATTAGAATTGTAAGATTTGATAAGCAAAAATGACAAGCGTTCCATGTTTTGTAAGCTGAAATACGAAAATTTTCGGCTCGCTCACTGCGCTCGCTCGCCAAAATTTATCAAAACAAAAAGGAGATAAGAACAAAACGTGATGATGACGCGGAAATATACAAATTTCGGCTCACTCGCGCGTCCATGGGGGGCATTTCATGAAGCAATTTGTCAGATATTTCGTCTGACAAACTGTTAAAAGCTACTGAAATCCTTGCTTCTGATTGGCTGAAAGCAAATTTTGTCCAAGTTATCGGACAAAATGCTTCATGAAATGCCCCCCTGATTTAGAATTTTTTTTTAAAGTACTCAGTTTGTTGGTATGATAAATCGTTATCTATAAGGCCGTCACTATCTTGATTAGAATTGTAAGATTTGATAAGCAAAAAATGACAAGAATTCTATGTTTTGTCAGCTGAAATACAAAAGTTTTCGGCTCGCTCGCTGCGCTCGCTCGCCAAAATTTATCAAAATTCATTACATTTAAATCACCCTCAAAAGACCCCTTTTAAGGGCTTGAAAAGCATATCATGTGGACTTTGCTTAAAGTCTCTATAACCGGGATGGGGTTGGAGTTGAACACTAGTCTTGTTCAGAAATTAGGGGCGCAATTTTCGCGCTTGCCCCGGGCGCCGTTTCCCCTAGATACGCCACTGAGTAAAACATTTGCACGTACTCAGACACAGCAGGAATTGGCCAATAAAAGATACGAGTATCATCATCAAGTTTTATTGTAGCTGATCCTGGCTTTCAAAGGAGAGGTAAAACAAAGCTATGAAGCGCCAGATAACAACCATCTCTGCTCTCCTACAAACAAAAAATATATCCCTCAATTTAATCATGAGGCACTCCACATTACGTCTTTGCCGAGATAAATTTTGCTCTATAATACTTTGTGTTCATCAAGTATTTTCTAGTCGAACACTAGCTTATACATTGTATTGTCAAAATACATCACGGTAACATTATTTCCAAAATTGATATTACACATATGAGGTTGTGCACGATGCAATGCAAATACTCTCCTCTGTATATCTAACTGAAAGATGCTTAGAAAATTCTCAAAGTTAAAAATCAGAGGGAAAGGAGAGATGACACCAAAGGGCAATACACTGTGGCAATTACAAACTATACAATCTCTACAATATAGCGAAGCTAACTCACTTTATACATGGCATGTCTGGTTCTCTTGATCTTGCTGGACTTACCCGACACACATGAGGACAAAAGCAACAGACCGAAGAAAGATGGAGTAAAAGTACAATACAGAAGTGGCTTTTAGCATTGATTACACATTTGTTAAGTTGTTTGGGCATACTGCAGAATAATCTGTGGGTGACTCGACATTTTTTGCACATGAAATATCACTGAATTTCATGTTTTCACATGGGGAAAATTTCCCTATAACCATGCTGTTGTCTATAAATGTCAAAATGTTGTTTTGCACAAATTGTACATAACAGATAGCATGTCACCTATTTACATACAAATTGGAGGAAAAAACAAAAAACAAAAACAAAAACAAAACGCACAACATATGAGGATTACAATTTGTCTTGTTCCAGTCATGTTAATTGGCTTCAACATATGTATAGTACATCAATGTAGATACATAGCATTCAAATTTTCTGGATTGTTCATACCATGTCAGTATTCTTTCATTTGAGCTTGAATATATCAATGTAAGAATACAGCCAACAGAGTGAACCATGGCAGCTTGCTTTTAAACTGAATGATGTAAAATTGTTCTAAGTTTTATCCCTCCACAGAATGGTAGATGGCAGACTGGATGCCACCTCTACGGTTCTCCTACAAAACAGAGATCACCAATCACATACACGGGACAAACTATAGAGAGCAAACTTCCTATACTGTGATGTGTACAGTATTGGGTGTATTACCTCTGCATTTTCTTACCTTTTTAATTCAGATTTGATTCAGCGGCATCATTTTTACATGGATTAGTAAATAGATATACCATGCACTGAGAGGCTGTAGTTGAAATTATGGATTCCAAGGTAGCAGTAGTGGTGCTATTTTCTTAGGGGAGCAGCCCTTGTCACCAAGAAATCTATAATTTCACTAGTGACTCGAAAATGTGGCAATGCAATATCATAGCTTTCGTTATATCCTTAAATGAAATCCTGTTCATTGATTGGTTCACATAGCATCATGTGACCAAATATAATATTGCTATGATGTTGATGATGTTGAAGACAAAATGCCGATGGAATAAAGTGCACTAAACCATGATGAAACATACATTGTACACTAGTGCATACAATATATACAATATCATGTCATAGATATGCAATCTAGCAATATTTTCTCGATAGTGTTTGAGATGGCTATTCGTATCTGCCTCATAAACTATGGTGTATAATCACATCCACAGCAGTTCACTGATCTTCTATGCTGCAATATGTAAACAACTATATTTAACGATGTTAATGTCTTATTGTTCTTTTTTAAGATTGGTTGAAGGGATATAAAACAAATACATCATGTACTGTTTCGAGTCACTAGTGAAATTATAGATTTCTTGGTGACAAGGGCTGCTCCCCTAAGAAAATAGCACCACTACTGCCACCTTGGAATCCATAATTTCAACTACAGCCTCTCAGTGCATGGTATATCTATTTACTAATCCATGTAAAAATGATGCCGCTGAATTATCCCATCATGCATTCTGTTTGAACTGACTTTCTCAACAAGTTTCACAAGTCTAACAAAAAGCAAATCAAAGACACTGACTACACCGCCAAACCTTTTGACTATTGACATCACAACACCATCATGTTTCACGCCACCAGAGATTCTCTTATTGCAGTTATGCAAAGCCTGAAAATATAAAATGACTGAGGACTTCGGAAGAAAAAAAAGATAAATACATAAAATAAAATAAAATAAAATAAATGACTCTGCTATAGCAACACCTTGTAGCAAAGTATTACAAATACTGTAGTTACATGTGGTACGCATGTTGCACATAGCAGAGCAAAATGGCTACTACAGCAAAAATCTACACTTCTACGTAAAATATCTTTGAATTCTTTTTTTGTAACATATGAAACAAATCAAATATGTGTATCTACACACTGTTTTAAAAAAAGAGAAGAAAAAAAGAAGGAATACAAGAATTAAAATCTACCCTACTCCAAGGCCCATTATCTAACAATGTTGGACATTTTTTACGCATGATTATCTAAAGCCTGAAACGATTCCCTTCATTACCTTAATGTCAGTAGCTCTGAAACAGATTGTTTGTCCTCATCTGTGATTAGAAATCTAACATCAACTTCTGTGTACTTATCAATCCATGCTTCCACTTACCAAAAACCAAGCAAATAAATCTTCACTTTCTTTCCTTCCTTTGAGGGGAAAGAATATGGCTGAGTCATTATCGACTGCATTGTAAAAAGAATCAACTGTAATTCAATTCTTCCAAATCATACATTCTATACAAATTGTTTGTATAATGAAATCCAAGGAACTGAATACAATTAGAATGCATTTCTTGCATATTTTCAGGCTGATACATCATGTGACGCTTAAAGGACCCCCCCCCCCCCCCCCCAGCTATCTTTTCATCTTCTCAATGGGTATATAGACTACACACTGTGATTAAAACTTATTTGCCAAACGATTATCATTTTGGTATGTTTACTAAACCAAGAAGTCATTTAATGGTGTGGCTAACCGTCAACAAAAATTTAATTTTAAATCATCAACAAAGGTTGACTTATTCTTTCACACGATTCTTCCTCACAGGTATTTCAGCTGGAAATTTGACATCACTTTAACCATTTGACTACTAGTCATGTCTAGCCTAGTGAGTGGAATGCTTCATCAATGGGTTCAGTTGCAACACTTGCCATCACTTGATTTATTGTGTACAAAATGACATTTCTAAATATGATATTCATCTCGTGTGCCGCTTTGTTCACAGTCCAGGAAGTTGATAACTAATTGCTTGGCTGTTGTCTGCCCCTATACCAAGTGTTATAAAACTTTCAATGCTGTTCAAAAGGTACCCTTTGAAAATAAATATAGAACTGGACAACAGATAGGACATTAACAAACACTTTCTAGATAAGCCAAATGCATCATGCTGTCTGCTGGCATATTTGGGACATTCTATGTATTATAACTTGTGGGGGTGCTGTTATTGTCTTTCAAAATCATACACAAAAAGAGAAAGTAGATCAACTTCAAATTTAATAACATGGCATGCTACATCTCAACCATATGTAAGATAATCCATTCAGTCTCACATACAAATATAAACTATAGCACTTGTGTATAATACAATGGTTTCAGGTGATACGGACTGGATTTGATACATATACATACATACATACATATGTATATATATATATATATATGTATATATACAGGCAAACCTAATAAAATTCATTTCATATTTATGCATAAAAACATGAGTAAATACATCATCTCATTTTTACACTGAAACAGAAATAAAAAACAAAAGATCCTACAGCATTATCACTGCCACTTATTGCAGGAAATTAACAGTCTGTTACATCGACATTGTAAAATTGCCATTTCCTCTTCCAATCCATAGCAATATGAAGGTAACAATGGCAGAGAAGTATTTTTGTATCATATTGAAGCACTGGTAAAGATATGCACATATGATGACAAGAAATGATTGATAAAGAGTCTATCTATGGAGCAGACCTTGGAAACACCAGCATCTCCAGCAACAAAATATGCAGAATTGTAGGTTTGTGAAAATGCTGCTCAAGTGGTAACTCCTTTATACTGTGTACTACATATCTTTGGCAAGGTGTTGTCTGAGGTTTCTTCAAAATGAATCAAGCACATATGACCAACACAAAGTAATTTACTGTAGTAGGTATCGCTCACCTAGCTGTACACATAAGCAATGGAGTTGATGAATGGTAGTCTCCAGTCAACTCTACATGTTATTTTCACTCCATCTTTTCTCAATATCATTCCTCACTACACCTGTACATAATACACTGATTTCCTTTCCTCCTAGAAAAACATTTATCATTCCTGAACCTTGTAGCAACTGAAGAGAAAACATACAGATATTTACATGTGCAATGTTACATCACAAGTGCATGTGTATACAACTTCTTTTCTTCTTATGTCAGAAGCAGAAATGCAAGCATTCTTACGAAGGAGAATGTTTGTATTCTTGGACAAGACATAAAAGAGAAACACTACAAAAATACAAGACAGAGAGATTGAGAGAGTAAAGGAAATGGAAAGAGAGATTTATGATGGAGGATGAGGTTGAATCTTCAGCAAATATTACAGAGGAGGTACTTGGTAAAGTTGACATTATCTCTGCCCATCGTGCCAAGGCCGAGACTTCTTCATGTGCTGCTGATTGTAGCCAGGGAAATTCTGCAAGTGTAATGAGACATCAATGAATTTTTACACAGACAGCAATACACAAACACTCAATCGTTGTATCATCTAAATAAGATTACATCCCTCCAAAATCATTCCTTGTACTCATAACTGTTTTAAAAATGCTCTATCACATGCCACCATAATGCCAAAGGTAATGGATTACTGTTGTTCAATTTCTTTTTTGTCCTGTTTTCATTGCTTGTACATTTGGTCTGGAATTATCAAGTTAATCATATTCACAATCTTCCCTTCAGTCCCATGGGTAGAGCAAAGTACATGACCTCAGAACTCATCCATTTTACAATTAAAAAAAGAGGAAGAAATGTTGCTTTGGCAACTGTTATGCCTCCACCATAATGCATGGTTCTGCCAATAGGTCTCGAGTATGTCTTGACAAAGTGAGATGACAGTTTCACATAACTAGCAAAAAATTAAAATGACGTTTGTCACAAATGTGTTGAGTGTTTACTTTTCTTGCTCTAGGGTTCATTTGGATGGATGACTAATTTGTTTAGGAGTGCACGTATTCAGAGATTTAAGCATTTTCACTTGACCTTTGACCCCTTGGCCCACAATTCTTCAAATAATTACTAATTTGTAACATTCATTTTCTTGACAAATACTTTGAGCTATTTTCAAAATATGGGAAAAATTGACATTTGAACATTTTCTCTTGACCTTTGACCCAATGGCCAAAATCTTTCCCTACAGAATCATTGTGCAGTAATGCATGTATCAGTATACCTAGTTTTGTTAAGCTTATGCATTGATAATTTCAGCATCAAATAGTAGAAGTTTTACATTTCAACCTGACCTTTGATCTGTGACCTTTGACCCCATGACCCCCAAATTAAAAAAAAAACAAACCAAAAAAAAAAACCAAAAACAAGAATCACTGTCAGGCAGTACATGCATATGTACTAAGTTTCATGAAGATACCTTGAGCCACTTCCAAGATATGGAGAAAAGAGTGAAATTTTAGCATTTCCTCTTGACCTTTGACATTATGGCCCAAAACTTTCCCCATAGATTCTTTATCTGGTCATACATGTATACACAAACTTGAAGAAAATACCTTCAGGCATGGCATAGATATGGGGGAAATAGTGACATTTTAAAGAATTTAACCTTGACCTTTGACCTTAAACATGTGCACCCAAAAGTTGATGGACACAACTTTGTCTACTCATACAAACATATGCCAAATTTCATTAGGATACCTCAAACAGATTTTAAATTATGCTGTCCTGAAAATATGGATGGAGGGACAGACGGAAGGGTGGACAGATGGACGGAAGGGTGGACAGATGGACGGAAGGAAGGACAGACGGATGGACGGACAGACAACCCCAAAACATTATGCCTCCGGCGACGCTTCGTGGCAGAGGCATAAAGATATAACCGTGTATGCCAGGTATTTGTCCATGAGAGTCGAAGTCAAAATCTATTTCAAATATGAAAATGAAGCATTTGGATGGTAACCTGTTGATGGTGAAGTAGACAGGGGCTACATACATTCCAATTACATCAAATTAATGATTACTTGAAGTCTACACCTGAAGTTGGACTGGATAATCAGCCCCCGTTGCCAAAGATTTCTATTCCCCCAAATATTATTAAGCCATTGTGTATAAAAAGATACCCATCAACAGGAACAAGGTATATACACTTGTACCACATGATGCAGCTTTCTGAGAAGCACAAGCACATGACCTGAATCACTGTTTGTGGTACATATATAGAACTACTCAGGTTGAAATTCCCTTCTCATAATAACCCAGCATAGTGAAAGCCTGATATTGTCACAGAACATTATTCATGACTGTTGCATGTGCCAATTCTGCAGGCTGAGGGCATTCCAGTGATGCATTTGCTGTCCCACATTACAAGCAAAAACCCATCTTAGCAACTATGAGGAAGCCGACCATATTTGAAAATGGTTTAGAAATTAGATGCGCTAAAGCATGCAAAGGATTTAACCAACATAAAATCTGGTACTTCCTGTAACTCAGTCCAACAGTGTGCATTGACGTTATTTAACAATGGTAAGTGCATTTGAAGAGAGGTCCAGGCTAATATGATTATGAGAAGAGTGTGTGACCTACCCATGAATGCATCTGTTTATTGCGGTGAGTCTGGGCACGCTGAAAAGGGTTGTGATGACCACTGTAGTGATGCTTCTGATGGAAAGGCTTTCGCTGTTTCTTCACCTGTGAGTAAATAAAATGAAGAAAATGAAACTATGGAAATAACCAAAGTAATTACACCAACACAAAAGAATCTTCACCATTAAAAATCTGTGTATTATCTTCTCCACCTACCTAGCACAGCATATCAACTATCTTATATCCTATGTCTCACCTCTCATTGTCACTGTTTATCCAGGCATCATGCTGTGAGAGCCTTTTTCTTTCATGGCAAAACCCTTTCAAGCTTCAACTTTCACCTTCGTACATTGAACTGCGTGAACAAAAGTTTCAGATAATCTCATTACTTGCTGTTTAACATTCCCCTAACATCACTTCCAAACAATGACAAAAGGTAACTTTCAACATACAAGTACTTGTTCTACCATTGCCTGATCTTGCTTGTAAGGCAGCTGACATAAATTTTGGGTATTATGAAGTTGGAGTAAAAAGAAGGCTATTCAAATAATGTAACAATGTATATTGTCCAACAAATTTGAGTCCCCACTAGATATGGGGTATGTATTTCCTGCAATTTCTTCCGAACAGTCAAATTACAGACAAGTAATAATATAATCCACAATATTCTTGTATGCCTTTTACTGAAAAAAAAAAATGTTACCATGGCAACACATTAATCAACATTGATGACATAAGTGTTTTGCTCAATTAAAGATTAAATTGGTCAGATGTGCCAAAAGTCAACTGCTCAAAAACTGAGGGAGCTAACCCAATTCACATTATTCTTGAAAGATTTTCATTAGTAAATGTTGTTACCATGGCAACACATCTTTCAACATTGAGGAAAGACGAGGTTTATAAATCAACCTACTGTAGCGCTAA
This sequence comes from Diadema antillarum, assembly GCF_040938485.1. NCBI lineage: Eukaryota > Metazoa > Echinodermata > Echinoidea > Diadematoida > Diadematidae > Diadema > Diadema antillarum. The sequence goes on along the minus strand of NW_027271856.1, from coordinate 608,249 downwards.
AATGTGCCAAATTTCAAGTCATATGCTCATAAACTGAGGGAGATTGTGCAATCCACATTTTTTTTTTGCTTTTTATAGAAAAATGCAGCTACCATGGCAATGCATTGTTTATCATTGACAAAAGATTTATTTTGCACATCTAAAAATCATAACACATGTAGTTACATGGGAAAAATATCACATCAAATGTTAAAAAACTGATAAAATTGCTTAATTCACATTACTTTTATACGACTTTCGTTCAAAAATGCTGTTACCACGACAATGCATTATTCAACATTCATTTAAAGATTAAATTTGCATATTAACATATACAAATATGGCAGTCACATGCACAAAATTTCAAGTCAAATGCTCATAAACTGAGGAAGTTATCTAATTTCACAATATTTCTGTATGCTTTTAATTGAAAAAGTATTTTTACTACAGCAACATATTGTTAACCATTGATGAGATTTTGCACAGCTAGAAGTTATATTGGTCACATGTGCCAAATCTCAAGTCAAATGCTAAAAAAACTCAGGGAATTAGGTAAATCCATTGGTAATTTGTATGATTTACATCAAAAACATGCTGTTGCCATGGCAGCACATTGTTTGACAATGATGAAAGATGAAGTTTGCACATCTACATACTACACTGGCCACATGAGCTAAATCTTCAGTAAAATGCTCAAAAACTGAGGGAGTTAGCTCAATCCACCTATATCGTATGTACCTGTGAAATCTCCATAAAAATTTCAGACCCTCAGTTTGAGAAAGAAAGGAAGAAAAAATCTGAGAAATTATGTAATTTTGATGCAGAGGAGCTAGAAGTAGTTTACGACGACGATCAGTTAGAATACTATTGGTAACACTTTGCTAGCACCATCTTAGGTCACAGAAAAAAGGTGGAGGGTTGAAACTGGACACCTCTGCCAACTATACAAATCAAGTCTGTAACACGACTATGCAGTTTTGTTTGCATTGTTGTAACTGTCCTCTTCCCCAACCCCCTGGAAAAAAGATGATTCCAGTCTCAATTACAAATCTTGTTCAGTGTGAACACAGAGGCATTTATCACTATTATATGTATATAACAGGGCTTGACATCAATGGCGCGGTGGTCCAGGCCCACTAAAAATTGGTGTCAAGCCACCAAATTTATCTTTTGGTGACCCAATCGGGCAACTAAGATTCAAAATGGATTGTTACTTTTGCTTTTATTTTGGACCACTATTTATCTTTTTCAGGCCACCAAACTTTCAGATTTAAAGATTTTAGTGGCCTGAAAGAGCCCTGACATAAATCATAATGAATACATTCATTTATATACCAAAGCACACCAGGGTCCCGTTTCATAGAACTTGTTATCAGTAACAACTGCCACATTTCTATGACAAATTTACTCTCAGCCAATCAGATGCAAGGATTTCAGTAGCTTCTAACAACTATCATAACTTGTTATTGATAACAAGTTTCATGACATGGGGCCCTAGGAAACACACTAAAACAGCTGTATTTACATATACTTCCTCTTATGTTTTGATCACTATATATGAAATGTGACACACTAATACCTATCAAGGACTTGATTCCCTGTGTACTGGATTTTCTCAGTCTTTTATGTACTTTGAACAGAATCATGAATACACTGTTTCTGGGAGAAAATGTGAAATAAGAAAAGTCCAGGTCTTTTAAGCTGCCCGAGAGCTCCATGTTTGATGATCAACTGATTTCAGATGGTCTTACCTTTCATTATTCTCCATATGTAAATTTGTACAATAAATTATAAAGCAATCAAGCATCAATCTACTCTGACTCCCTCCATTTACCTTTCCAATGTCATATTGATGATCCCACGCATTTCTCCTCTTGGTGCCCCTAGCCTCCTTGGCAACCTCCATATCCACAGTACTGCAACCTCCTTCCCAGCTTTCCACTGCATGTATACATAAAAAGCCACGCTCCTTGGTAATGATGTCATTATAGCAACAGAAATAAAACGAGGAAACAAAAATCAAAAGTCCCCCCGAAGTGGGATCCTTTTGCTCCATGTATGAATACACATCTTATATCGTAGCCCTCATCAAGGGAATGACTTTATCCACGACATTCTCATTGACAACTTTTTTCCTTTACATTATCACAAAACTTCAATGGGCTTTCTTGAATTGTATCATTACAAAGACAATTTCTAATTTCTAAATTTCACTCTTATTATTTGAAAGTCCATAAGCATCTAAAAGTACTGAATTGTATAACTTCCCTTTGAGGATGCTTATCTGACATCAAATGGAATACAATGTGTTAATGTAGTGCAAAACAGAGCTATTACAACAAATGAGTTTGCATACATTGTAGTAATCCTGTGTGCATAATGTGTGTGTCATCACTCTGTATTTGCAGATCATTGCCATTTCATGATGCAATGTTCATTTTGGACAGCAGACCATACACACCTAGCCAGTCCTTATTCATGATCCTCACTCATTTACATCACAGAACATCTTAATGCACCACACAAAAAATGCTTTGGCGTCACTGTGAGAATGGTTGATCACAAACCTACACATGATGGAATTCATATTGGAGTTGAAAGGCAGTTTGCATTGTGAAGTTTACAGGAAGACTTGGCTGTTTGTATGTTCATGTCTGCTGAAATTCTACTAAAAAATAACAGAAAGCTACAAATGTACATGGTCCTTGCCCAAGACATTACAAAAACAAATAGAGAAAGAGTACAAATAATTGTACTTCTCACCTGAAGCACCGTAAGTCTTGAGGGAAGATTTATTGAGGAAGTCAGTAACATCTTTTGAGGATGATCTATTGGTACCATCCCACGGCCGGTTCAGCCTCTGGGAGCCATCCCTGTGTGGTTGCATGGGGAATGATCCCCCTGTCATAGTGGTCCCAGTTTTTTTTGGAACTTACTACTAAAATTGAAAATAATAATAATAATTAAATAAAATACACATCAAGACAGTCAAACTTCAAAATGGAAATATGTTCTAAAAGCATAATGCCATTAATACCCTTCATGCACAAGCATAGAATTTAATCCTGTCAGCTTGATCAGTAACTAATCCATGTCTTCATATCAAATAGCACCTCATGATGCATATTTCAGAAGACAAAAGCTTCATCCCATCAAGCCTCAGGAATACACACAATATGAAATCAGTAGAGGGCAGTACAAGGAGCCCACTGTCATCTCCTGTGGTTTAGACATACTGAATCTTGAATTCATTTTTCTGGCACCCATTAATGTCATGTAATTATTACAGTGTTTTGGTCACCCTTTAAACTTTAAGATGACTATCATAAATGCAGTAAAATCTAACAGACCTGTGAAAATTTTATCAAAATCACATACAAATCAATAGGAGAGTTAAGGATCTTGAAATTTTCTGTGGTACATGTTTTGTTGAACAGTCATATCACTTGCAATCAAATACAATTTTGTATGAAAATTGGAGGTGATGTCTAACCTGCACAAACCCTCTTGTAAGGGGAATCACAAATACGAATATCATGTTTTACCCGTAAGAAAGCATTAACAAAATCCTTCCTTATAATTGCCCAATCACTGAAGGTAAATTTAGGCAATTTCTTCCATACTTATTACCTCCAGCAAGGGAGGAGGTTATGTTTTCGTTACCGTTTGTTTGTTTGTTTGTTTGTTACTTAGTTAGTTTGTTTGTCCGGAAAGGTTGAGAATGACACAAGTAACAAACGATTAAATTTTGGTAGTAATCCGAGAATTTTTTGGGAATTTATGAAGGATATTAGATATTTTGACAGGTAGGGTCAATGAACTTGGGAGTTCAAGCTGCACATTTGTGAGGTTTTTAAACGCGCACTCAAGTGCATGCTCTAGTTTCTGCTAGGGCGAGGCGTGCCGCGCAGCTGAGGGTTTATGACATAAGAAAGGCTTCTATATTGGGAAATTGGGTGATTTTTCAGCATGTATACCTATGGGTGGAAATCACTGCTCTCGCTCAAAGAGCTTTTCCCCAGTGGTGGAGAGGAGAAAAATCTCTTTGGTAAGAGCAAGATCATTGGTAGAAAGTAGCTGCTTGGTGGAGGTCTGCGCTCTCAGAGTGCTTTTCTAGTTTCATCTGTAATTATTTCAGGTATGATTTATAATTTTCAAAATATGACTGTTCCCCAGCTAATTTTCTCTTCTGGTCTGACATACAAGTATATTCTACAATGTGACATTTTGAGCCAGATGCTCCTATCACAACAAAATCAAGATCGATAGTACGGAAGATGTTCATCATCGTGGTAGAATCTGTAAGAATAAAGTTAATTGTTTGTTACACGAAGCGAGGTAAACAGAAATGTATGCGTACGACGTTTCGGCCGCGAATTCTACTGGCCTTCGTCTGGCAAAGTAGACCGAGCGCTGCAGCGCAAAAGAGCACCGGCGGCGGGAAGCATCCTGATTGGCTGATCGTTATCGCATCGTTGAATAATAGCGCACCTTACGCTCCAGCGAAGCGGAACAATGGCGTGCCCTTGAGCACAACGCTCCCTTCCACCAGCCTTTTAAATAGGCATGCGCTGCAGCGCTCGGTCTACTTTGCCAGACGAAGGCCAGCAGAATTCGCGGCCGAAATGTCGTACGCATACGTTTGTGTTCACCTCGCTTCGTGTGACAAACGATTAACTTTATTCTTACAAAATCAATATCCTTTCCCAGTGGAAATAGCAACACAGGAATGTGTAGCTGTGATCACTCAAATTGGTCTACGCGTTAAAAGATTAGGATGTTGTAAATTATTCTACTAGTATATTTCAACCTTTTTAAAAATCATAATGGCTAATTTATTACAACTCCTGAAAACTTTGATGTGAAAGGCAAAAATATCTTCTATTTGAATTAATGCAAAACGCAAAAAAAAAGTAATACTTGGGTGTCAGCAATTGTGAGGTGATGACAATATCAAACTACCTTATGTGTGTATATGTGATTGTGATCTGTGTCAAGGAAACAGGTAAAACATTTAACTCAATAATATATTTTCTTTTTCAAGTGTATCCCAATAATTCATTCATTAGTTTGCCTGAAATTTTACAAATATTACAATGAGTGAATTATTCTATTACATTCTTCCACAGTTGTCTACCCTTTTGCATGGTGATTAAATGTTTGATAATTACATTAAGAACATTAACTTATCAACCTCAACACAGATATGCATTTCCATGTTGGCATAGATCATGCACTATTACAATGCAGTTCCTTTGCAACTAAAACATTATACAAATCTTCTGAAGAAAGCATCAAGAAAGCAAAGGAAAAAAAAAATCATACTTAAAGGACAAGTCCACCTTCATATACATAAGGATTGAGAGAATGCAGCAATATTAGTAGAACACATCAGTGAAAGTTTGAGGAAAATTGGACAATCCGTTCCAAAGTTACAAATATTTTAAGTATCTGCGCAGTCACTGCTGGAAGAGAAGACTACTACAGTGTATGATGTCACATGCGTACAACTATATAAGGAAAATAAAAAGAGAATTTCACAAAACTTTACTCTTTGAATAAAGTGCACAGTTCTTCGACTTGCTACTGACGTATGTTAAGGGTAATATTATTCCCCCTGCCTTCTGAAAGAGAGAAGTCGAGTGTTCTTTTCTTATGTGAGAAAAATGGAAATACGTTGAATTTTCTTTATTCTTTCTTTATATCGTTGTACTCATGTGACATCACAAGCTATAGTAGTCTTTTCATCCAGCCGTGACTTAGCAGAAACTTCAAAAATTCATAACTTTTTAACGGATTGTCCGATTTTGCTCAAAATCTCACTGATGTGTTCTACTAATATTGCTGCATTCACTCAACCCACATGTCTATGAAGGTGAACTTGTCCTTTAATCCTGAAACAGATTTCCGTGGACAAAACAATCCAAAGTTTATTTTAGTCAGTACAATATTTGTTTCAGGATATCTGCAATATTACGCCCTAACTGGATTTGACATATTTCATAAAATACACACTATTCCTTGCCATATAAGCTATAGCACAGGAGTTACATTTCAAAGCATGCCCATATTTTCTTGTTGATTTTATTCAACTGAAGTCCAAATCAAATCTCCCCAAGGTTAAGGAAGTACAAAATGTTGTTCTAATTATGGCCACATCCTAATTTTAGGTCATAAAAAAAAAACAAGAAACACATACCTTCCTGTCTGTACTGTTTGTGCTTGGCCTTGTCCAAGGTCCAGCAATCTCCATATCCATTTAGTCGCTTCTTTTTCTCTTGAGGTGGCCCCCTATACCAATGGGGATTGGGGGCCTCGTGATAAAGGTGGGAGTGGCTGTTATCATATCCATGTTCCCGATATTTCCTTTTACGATATGACTCAAACGGGGGCACTTGTAATACTGGTGAGGAGTCATCATCATAGTCGCTGTCAGGTGGTGATCGAAACATGTCTGGGAGAGGAAGAGGGCCGGTGGAATGACGTTTGAAGGGACCATTTCTTGGCTGCCCATTTTTCATCACACGAAACTGTCCCTCAGTGCCAGGGTCACTGTCTGAATCACTACGGTAAGTACGGCTCTTGCTGTGCCCACGGTGCTTGCGGAAAGCGTCTCCCTCTGGTAGCTTGTGGGCCTTGTCTTCCTCAAGTCCTTTTTTCTTCTGAACATGCTTTTCAGATTGTCCGTTTGCTGGTGATTCTACCTTCTCCTCCTCTTTCTTTGGTGCAAACTTTGTCTTTTTCTTCTTTTTCTTGTCAGTATCCTCATCATTTAATTTTGTAATGTCCTGTTTCCACTCAACCTGATCCCCTACCTCTTTTTCATTGTCTAAGCTAGAGGACTGTGAGTTCTTTGCTTTGGCAAAGTCCTTGCTCACACTGTTCCTTCCTTGAGTGTCATCAAATTTCATACTTTGCTGTTGCTCATCATTTTTTACACCTTCTTTGACATTACAACTATCTGGATGCTGATGTGTAAAGAAGACCTTCCCAGCTAATTTGTCATTCTCCCTTATGGTGCATCCCCCACTTTTCATTGTGTCTATCCTGAGGTCAGAACTGTTCTGTCTAGTCCTGTCTGAAGTATCATGCATACCATTTAAGTGTTTGGTCACAATGCCTAACTTTTCACGTTTGCTTACATATGATTTTTCAACCTTTGTGGAGGAAGATAACAAGGGAGCATATGGTTTAACACTGTCACTTGTGTTAGGGTTTTTCTGCCCTGTTGAGTATGCCAGTGTACCTGTAGAGACTGTTTTCCTGTTTTCCCCACTTTCACGCTTGAACATCGCTGACCCTCCATTACAAGATGGAGAAGGTTTCACATTCCATCCAACATGAGAAGCCTCCTTTTTGATAGACTCATCAACAGAGTTAGCATCCTTTTTGTCATTTACCGCCCACTCACTTGTGGAATTAGTGGACAAGTTGCTATGGTTACTGCTATCTGATGTCACTGATGGAGACACTTGTTGATCACTGTCTGTCACTCGCCATGGTGTGGTGCTCATGATACGTTGAGCATTTCCATTTGTTGTGATTGTTAGTTTGAGAGGAGAGTCAGTTTTACGTATGGTTGTCAAGTTTGTGCTACTTGCAAGGGCAGACTTCTTCCCATTTTCCCAGGAGGGTGGTCTCATATTCGAGTCTCCAATGGATTCCTTCATTCCTCTACTAAAGACGCTCGTTGACACTGCTGCATCTTTTGAAGAACTTTTAGACAATTTTTCCACAACAACATCATAGTTTGTATCAGAATCACTGGACAATCCACTTGATTCATCATCATTCCCATATGGAACAAGCGAAGAACTATTGATTTCTTTCTTCAATGTAGAAGTGACTCCAGATGATGTGGCTTTTTCTTGGGGCTTTGACGGAGTATGTACTTTGCTCTTTCTTGACAAGAAGTCTGGGCCTCCTTTGCCTGTTTGTTGCAACTTGTCGGGACCAGGAAACACCTTTTTTGTACTCACATTACTATCCATCTTACCTACCGATGCACTATCACTGGTCTTGTCACCTAGCTTGGTATTGGTGGTGCTACCATTGCTGCCCACATGACTAGCCTGTAGGCTTTGCAGGACACTGCCGACACCCTTACTCTTAAAGACAAAGGATAATCTGTCTCGTTTGCCTGGAGGGGGAATACTTTGAGGCATGTTGTGCCTTGCTGCTGGAGCAGGTGTCTGAGGCTTTTTCTCTGGCTCAGGAGTGACCTTCAGCTTCGGGGAAGCAAGTGGCACATGTGGTATGCCTGTACCGGA